>NC_084606.1:8725987-9025987 GCF_033807715.1 Cololabis saira | reverse complement strand
ACCGTAAAAGGCTTAAAATCTGCAAATGAATTAATTCGATTTCTCTCATTCAGACCCCAGATTATTATATTTACGTTTTATATAGTATTATTATTAACATTGAATTAATGTTTGCAGTTTATTTCAAACTTTACTTTGTATATTATTTCATTTCAACATTTTATGTTATCTATGTTGTGTTGGTCTGTGAGGTTTATTTAACTGCTAAAGGTTCAAAGGGAACCAGAACTGTAGAAATGTCTTTGGTTTTTATTTTCTCTTTTTAGCTGCAGATAATGCAACTATAATTACCATGAAATAAAGGGACTCTATCATGCAACAACATATCAGTTAATTTTATTTGTAATTTACGACGAGAAAAGTTTGAATTTTGGCGGGAACTTGCTGCGGGATGAGAAAGGACGTGACGTCACTTCCGGTGACGGCGCGGCGCTTATAAACCCCGCAGGTCGCGGGTTCGAGCCCAGTGCGGTAAAGCGGACTGAGGGACTCGCAGCTCTCTGAACTAAAACGAACTTTTTGAGGAGAAATGTCGGAGAAAAGAGTCAAAGTGGACGGAGAAATGATCTGTTGTTCCATCTGTCTGGATCTACTGAAGGATCCGGGGACGATTCCCTGTGGACACAACTACTGCATGGACTGTATTAAAACCCACTGGGATGGAGAGGATGGGAGGGGAACCCACAGCTGTCCTCTGTGCAGGAAGACCTTCACGCCCAGACCCGTCCTGGTGAGAAACAGCATGTTAGCAGAGTTAGTGGAGGAGATGAAGAAGACTGGACTCCAAGCTGATCTCTGCTATGCTGGACCTGAAGATGTGACCTGTGATGTCTGCACTGGGAGGAAGGTGAAAGCTGTCCAGTCCTGTCTGGTCTGTCTGGCCTCTTACTGTGAGAAACATCTCCAACCTCACTATGATGCTCCTGCTTTTCAAAAACACCAGCTGGTGGATCCCTCCAAGAAGCTCCAGGAGAAACTCTGCTCTCTCCACCATGAGGTGATGAAGATCTTCTGTCGTACCGATCAGCAGAGTATCTGTTATCTGTGTGCAATGGATGAACATAAAGGTCATGAAACAGTTGCAGCTGCAGCAGAAAGATGTGAGAAGCAGAAGGAGCTGGAGGTGAGTCGACAACAAATCCAGCAGAGAATCCAGGACCGAGAGAAAGACGTGGAGCTGCTTCAGCAGGAGGTGATTTTGATTTGATTTATTTATTTATCCAGCACCGTATAAAAAACAAAACAAGTAACATACAAATGTAAAAAAGAGATTGGTAATAAGCTCGGCTGAGGCAAAAAGCCCAAAGTCCATCTCTTTGGTCTGGCTTTTATGTAGCATCAAATTTTATAGTTTTATTCTGTTTAACATTTTTTAAAGGTATCTGTTTTATTTATTTATCTATTTCTTGTAATGTTTTTATTATTATATTTTATTGTTGTGGACTGATTATTTTTTAGCCTTAATCCTTGAACTTTTATCTTTTTTTTTCATTTTAATTAACTATATTGTATGTCAGTTGGTCTCACAGTTTTTATTTTTTTTGTTTATTATGCTTATTTTTCAGTAAAAATGTCAAAGCACTTTGTTTTCCATGTACCTGGATGAAAGGTGCTATATAAATAAAATTTGATTGATTGATTGAAGCAGCTTAAATACGAGGCCTCTACCTGTAGAATACAGCAAAAGATTGTACAAAGATTTAAAACATGCAGGATAGATGATTGCAGTCTAAAAACAAAGACAAAGCAAAAAAAACAGAAGTAGATAGATTTAGATATTTTTTTTACAGACATGGTTGATGTGGTTTCTCCAGCTTAAACTGTCATGGATAATTACCCCAAGGAAGGTTGTTGATGTAACCTGAGTGAGCGGGTCATCTCCTATAGACAGACCGCTGTTAGATTTACAATATATTTAATTTTTTGATGTAAATATAATAACATTTGATTTTTTCTTTATTCAGTGGTAGTTTGTTAAGTTTAAACCATTTTGAAATGTTTTCTAAATCATGGTTACCCTTTCCCATTAGAGATGAAAAATCATTATGTGAAATAAATAAGTTTGTATCATCGGCATAAAGTACAGGAAACAAGGAGGACAAGGCTGCGGCCAAATCATTTATATAAATCTAAAATAACAGGGGCCCGAGTATAGACCCCTGGGGGACCCCGCATTTTCTGATTCTCTGATGATTTACCATCAATGATAACAAATTGCTGATGGTTATGAATATAATTGAAAAGCCACACATGAGTGATTCCAGCAAATCCATAGTGTAGTAATTTTTGAAGGAGAATATCAAAATTAACTGTGTCAAAAGCTTTGGATAAATCAAGAAAGATTCCCAAAGCGTATTCATTATTATTGATTGCAGTGTGAATTTTATCAACCAATTGAAGTAAAACCATTTCTGTAGAATGATGTTTCCTAAATCCATATTGGTGTTGTTTATACAGGTGGAGGACATCAACGTCTCTGCTGATAAAGCTGTGGAGGACAGTGAGAAGACCTTCAACGAGGTGATCCGTCTCCTCCAGAAAAGCAGCTCTGATGTGAAGCAGCAGGTCAGATCCCAGCAGGAACATGAAGTGAGTCGAGTCAAAGATCTTCAGGAGAAACTGCAGTTGGAGATCACTGACCTGAAGAGGAGAGAAGCTGAGCTGGAGAAGCTCTCACACACAGAGGACCACAACCAGTTCCTCCACAACTACCCCTCACCGTCACCCCTCAGTGGCTCCACACTCTCATCCAGCATCCAGATTCGTCCTCTCAGGTACTTTGAGGACGTGACAGCAGCTGTGTCAGAGACCAGAGAGAAACTACAGGACCTTCTGAGAGAGACGTGGACAAACATCTCACTGTCAGTGGCTGAAGTAGATGTTTTACTGTCGGAACCAGAACCAAAGACCAGAGATGGATTCTTGAAACATTCTCAAGACATCACTCTGGATCCAAACACAGCTCACAAACATCTGTTTATATCTGATGCCAACAGAAAAGTGACTTTAATGAAAAAAGAACTGTCTTATTGTGATAATCCAGGCAGATTCACTAATTGGTGGCAAGTGCTGAGTAAGCAGAGTATGAGTGGACGGTGTTACTGGGAGGTGGAGGTGAGAGGAGAAGCAGTTTGTGTTGCAGTGGCGTACAAGAACATCAGCAGAGCGGGGAACCTGCAAGGTTGTGGGTTTGGATACAACCAGGAATCTTGGGCGTTACAATGTTACACAGACGGTTACACACTGCGGTACAACAACATTAAAACTCCTGTTTCAGGTCCTCCTTCCTCCAGAGTTGGAGTGTACCTGGACCACGGAGCTGGTCTTCTGTCCTTCTACAGCGTCTCTGAGACCATGACCCTCCTCCACAGAGTCCAGACCACCTTCACCAAGCCGCTCCACGCTGGACTCTGGCTTTCATATCGTGGAGCCTCTGTTGAGGTCATGAAGTTGAAGTAGACGGAAGTTATTCCAGAAACAGCTGCTCAACATGTGGATTTTAGTTTCAGTTCATCTCTGTTTGAGTTTGTTTTGGTGGCTCCTTCCTGTGTCTCCGTGGAGGTTTTCTCTGCCCAGGATTATTTTTTCACCCAAAGTGACTTTAATTGTGTTTTTTTTATTAACGTGTCAACAAACTGAAACTTTATGACCGTTAAAGATGAATAAAGCTGCTTATTTTGCCTTTGAACCTCAGTCTCATTGTCACAGAATAACAGTGACTACGTTTACTTGCAGTCAATAACCCTTTTCTAACCCGAATATTAACAATAACCTGGTTTTGCACAGCCAAAAACCCCTTTGAATAACCCGAATTTGCTCATATTCCGGTATTTTAAAACCCGAATATGACCCCTGGGTTACTCCCTTTCTAACCCGAATATTCGGTCATGTAAACGCCAAACGGGATATCCCCATCAAAAGGAACAGGAATTTGTTTTTTGCGAATGTTCTTTTCACAAGGAATCTTGCTCTTGTGAATCCAGGAAGTTCTTATAAACATGGAGAAACGCAAGACCAGGAGGAGACTAATCACTTCATAAATGTAATGAAAGATATGAACATTTTGGCATTTGTAGACGGTAGAAAGTACCGGGATAGCGAGATTTACCAAAAGGTGAGTGAAAAGTTATGCGAAGCAGAATTTGTACGAACGCCAGACCAGATAAAGCTCCGCTGGAAGACGCTGAAAAAGGCGACTTCTACTGGGATGTTGATTAACCGCCATGCTGCTGTTATTGTTGTTTTGGATTTGGATACAGGAAGAAGAAGCGGAAATGACGGGAATTGCATCATGACGTTCTCCGTGCGTCGCTGGTTTGATCCAGATATCCCAAATGATTAATTACCATGTATACAGGGATAACTCTGTTTGCTAACGCATGGAGAAAGATTATTATAGAAAGAATATTGACCTTAACCCGAATTTTGACTGCATGTAAACGTAGTCAGTGAAGGAGGCTAAACGACTGTACTGGAGAAGCTCCAGCACCAGTTCTCAGCCAACGACTCTGCGTCTGTCTGGAAAGGGCTCAGGCAGACCCCCAACTACAAGCCTAAACTCCCTCCATCAACGACCGACGCCTAGCCAACGACCTGAACGAGTTAAGATAAGATGAAGATAAGATGAATCTTTATTGTCTCCCTTAGGAGAAATTTGTCTTGGACACGAGAGGCACAGGCGACAATCACACTCCAACAAACATAGAAACACAACCCCGAAGACTTTACCCACACATACAATCAAACCACACTATAGTTAACCCACATCAGTTCCCACTCCCAGTTCCCAGAAAACCTATTACACAATACCCCTGAGTACAAGAAAAAATTATTGCACAGAGCCCGACTGAACTTATTGCACAGATGTCCACATTATTGCACAAATGACCTACGCAAGAGAACCTACACATTATTGCAAACCTACACAAAAGAAACCTACACATTATTGCAGAGCCAGACTGAACATATTGCACAAATGTCCACATTATTCACTGACCTACACAAGAGAAACCTACACATTATTGCACATTTCTTTCCTCACGTCACTCCCAATCACACACACACACACATACACGGGCACACACAGTTCATCTCCTACTGTTCAGTAATTTGATTGATAGTGGGACAAATGAAAATTTATACCTGTTCAATTTACACATGGGTTGCTTGAATCTTCTGCCTGAAGGCATTAACACATACTCCTTATACAGGATGTGGTTTGGGTCAGCAGTGACTTTTTGGCCTTGCTTCATCACTGTCTGCTCAAAAATCTCCTGGAGAGAGGATGGGGGCAGCAGGCCGATTATTTTTCCTGCCCTTTTAATCAAATTCTGGAGTTGTGATCTAGATTTAATGGTCAAATTACCAAACCAAGTTGCAATACCATGACGAATAATAGATTCAATGGTTGCTCTGTAGAACAACAACATTATGTGTTTAAGCAGTTCTACTGCTGCTTTGAAAGACAACGGGACAGTCCTGCAACCATCCCCCACAACACCTCCCAACAGCCCCAGTGCTTCACCTCCACCCCCCACCACATGATGATGATGATGATGATGATGATGATTAGAAGATTATCGCTTTCAACATCCATATGAATGTTAAAGGGGACCTATTATGAAAAACACGTTTTCTCTTGCTTTAACATATATAAAGTGGTCTCCCCTCAGCCTGCCAACTCAGAGAAGGAGGAAAGCAACCAAATTCTGCAGTGTCTGTACAGCCGCCCGGATGATCCGTCCAGTGTGATGTGGATCTACGAGCCGTTCAGATTCTGCTCCCGTCGTTATGTAACCAAAATGCAAACCACACCCACAACTATAACCCCGTGTCCTGGATGCTCTCTATCCACACTGAAACCGTTAATATGCAGTTCTGTTATTAATCGTTGTTCAACTCTAACAGGCCATATTATTGTGCTGAACTTGCTAACTATCCTCCCTCAATGGTTTAACAGTAGCTAGAGTACATTAACAGAAGCTAACGGTAAATTAACGTCTGCTCAGCATCCTGACAAAACACAAAAATAACGGTCAGAAACTTCCAGCTCCCTGTCCATCTCCCTCCAGCCAGCTGCCACTTTATTGAGGTTTTTGTAGTGAAATGAGGAGGTATCATAGAGATAATTTCTCATTTCAACTAACTGGATCAGCCGTTCCTCATCCATGACCGTTTCCTACAGCGCTTTCAACCGGCTTTCAACGCGAGCGACAAGAAAAAAATAGAAGCAGGACGTCCGACAAATGTTCAGCTCAAAATGGCGCGTCGCATCGAGCTGCGCAGTGTTGCTCGCGGCCAGTTAGGACAGTCCAATAGAAAATAAAGCAATGGACTTGATTTTGACATTTTTTCGTAGCGGTGTATCGCGTCATTCAGGCAGCCAATCAGCATAGAGCCTCATTATCATAGCCCCGCCTACTCAGAATCCCACATAGATAATGAGGTTAGAGAATGAGATGATAAAGACATGGTTTAGAGGCTGAATTTCTAATTAATTTAGCAAAAACAATCAAAAGCTTGTTTTTAAGACATTCAAGGCCTGTTTAAAATAGGTATTAGATGCCATAATAGGTCCCCTTTAAAGTCACCCACTATGATGACTTTATCTGTACTGATCAATAAACCAGATAGGAAATCTGAAAATTCAGACAGAAACTCTAGATAATGACCAGCAGGGGGCCGGTACACTACCACTAACAAAACTGGCTTCTCTGATTTCCAGCTCGGGAGTTTAAGACTAAAGGTGAGGCTTTTGAACATTTTATTATCGCATTTAGGTTTAGATTTTATTTGAACCTAGATGATGATGATGATGATGATGATGATGATGATGATGATGGTGGTGATGATGATGATGATGATGATGATGATGATGATGATGATGATGATGATGATGATGATTGTGATGACTAACAGGAAGCTTGTAAACGTCCAAGTTAATCAGTAAATATCATGATAATAATGTTGCTAAATACTTTAGTGAAGTCAGAGCTGAGGAGATCAAAGGTTTGTCCAGATGAGCAGGTAACATCCGTCACAGACCTGCAGGTTTTATTTGATCAATAATTCTACAAATGATCAGTTGTAGTTATTGACAAATAATTATTTAACTCTGGATCTCCTGAATTTGGGTCTTCCCCCAAATTCCGGACTATGGCATGTTATGTGATGTGATGTGATGTGATGTGTTATGTTATGTTATGTTATGTTATGTTATGTTATGTTATGTTATGTTATGTTATGTTATGTTATGTTATGTTAGTTTTCTTTTCCTCCAATCAGAGGTTGAAGGAGGAGTCCTGCAGTCGCTCAGTTTAGTGACTCAAGTAATCGAGTTGTGATTCATCAGAAACCTGCATACAACTCCTTGATGGTTGATTCTCTGAGACACAACAGCACATATTCTTCTCCTTTTCTTCACTAAAACTGTAACACAATAAATCAGAAGTGCAGCTGCTGCAACAGCTCCTGATGTAATTAATCCTCCATTTCCTGCTCCATCGTAGGATCTGGTCGCTGAAAAAGAAGTAAAACTATGTTTCTAAACTTGCTCTTGGCCACAATTCATGATGGAACTGTTTCAACTTGAGAGTAATTGTTTGTAAAGTCAAAGAAATCATTCAAAGAGCCGCCGTCACTGTTTTATTCACCTTCAGCCACCAGGGGGTGCAACGTCACTACTATTCACTCAGGATCAATACTATCACTGCAGTCTTCAGTGATGGTATTGATCCTGAATCACTACAGTCTTCAGATATTGATCCTGAATCACTGCAGTCTCCAGTGATGGTATTGATCCTGAATCACTGCAGTCTTCAGATATTGATCCTGAATCACTGCAGTCTTCAGTGATGGTATTGATCCTGATCAACCAGATCAGTTTAACATTGGGAGAGTACAAAAAGTGTATTTATAAAAGGACTGTTAGTGCAGGAGTGTCCTGTTGACTTCCAGGTTACTTCAACTCCCCACCACCACCTGACTATCAGATAAAGGAGAGTTCAGAGTCGCTGCTTCTCCAGAACCGTGGTACTGATCCAGTTCCAGGATGCAGCAGCCGTGAACTCTCCTCCTCATTATATTATATTATATATAAATTAAATTAGTCCTGATGTTGCTACATTTGCTCTGTTCTAACTCACAACTGAGGACTTACCAGAGACGTGGAGTTGACAGCTGGCAGAGTCCCATCCAGACTTTGTGAACGCTTCACACCAGTACCATCCTGAATCCTCAGTCGTGAGTCTGGAGATGACGAGTCTTAGTCGTCCCTCTCTCAGAGCATCTCTGTTGCTCTGGACTCGTCCTGCAAACTGTTCGTCTTGATGCTTCAAGTTCTTAACACCATCAGACATTTTAAAGACAACTAAGATCTTCAGATGTTTTCTGAAGTGACAGTAGATATCAAGGAAGCCAGAGGAGGGTTCATGTTTGGGGGTGAAGGTCCACTCCAGGGTGATGTTGTGGTTCTCCTTTGTCTGATAGAAGTTCTGTGTCACCTTCACAATTGTTGATGCTGAGGAGACAGAGAGGGAAAGAGACGAGAATGTTGAAAAATTTCTGTAGTTTTTGTACTTTTAAACTAGTAAAGGACCTGATTTGAAACTCTAAAATGTGAGTGTGGTATCAGAGCTGTCAGAGCTCTTATTATCAGCCACAATGACCATCCATCCATGCATTGTCCGCCGCTTATCCGTTCCCGGGTCGCGGGGGCAGCAGTCTCAACAGAGATGCCCAGACTTCCTTCACCCCAGACACTTCCTCCAGCTCTTCCGAGGGGAGTCCGAGGCGTTCCCAGGCCAGCCGAGAGACATAGTCTCTCCAGCGTGTCCTGGGTCTTCCCCCCGTGTCTCCTCCCGGAGGGACATGCCTGGAACACCTCCCTAGGGAAGCGTCCAGGAGGCATCCGGTGCAGATGTCCTAGCCACCTCAGCTGACTCCTCTCAATGTGAAGGAGCAGCGGCTCGACTCCGAGCTCCTCACCCTATCGCTAAGGGAGCGTCCAGCCACCCTGCGGAGGAAACTCATCTCGGCCGCTTGTATCCGCGATCTCGTCCTTTCGGTCACTACCCAAAGTTCCTGACCATAAGTGATGGTTGGTGCGTAGATTGACCGGTAAATCGAGAGCTTCACCTTTCGATTCAGCTCCTTCTTCACCACGACAGTCCGGTACATCGACCGCATAACTGTGGACGCTGCACCGATCCGTCTGTCAATCTCCCGCTCCATCGTTCCCTCACTTGTGAACAAGACCCCGAGATTTTTGAACTCCTCCACCTGAGGCAGGGCTTCTCCACCCACCTGGAGAAGGCACGCCACCCTTTCCCGGTGGAGAACCATGGCCTCGGTTTTGGAGGTGCTGATTCTCATCCCTGCTGTGTCGCACTCGGCCTCAAACCGCCCCAGCACATGCTGAAGGTCCCGGTCTGATGAAGCCAACAGGACAACATCATCTGCAAAAAGCAGAGATGAAATCCTGAGGTTCCCAAACCGGATCCCCTCTGGCCCCTGGCTGCGCCTAGAAATCCTGTCCATAAAAATTATGAACAGAACCGGTGACAAAGGGCAGCCCTGCCGGAGTCCAACATGCACCGGGAACAAGTCTGATCTACTGCCGGCAATGTGAACCAGACTCCTGCTCCGATCATATAGAGACCGGACAGCCCTTAATAGAGGGCCCCGGACTCCATACTCACGAGCACCCCCCACAGAATGGCACGAGGGACACGGTCAAATGCCTTCTCCAGATCCACAAAACACATGTAGACTGGTTGGGCAAATTCCCATGAACCCTCGAGCACCCTGCGGAGGGTGTAGCGCTGGTCCAGTGTTCCGCGACCGGGACAAAAACCGCATTATTCCTCCTGAATCCGAGGTTCAACTATCGGCCGTATTCTCCTCTCCAGTACCCTGGCGTAGACTTTCCCGGGGAGGCTGAGAAGTGTGATCCCCCTATAGTTGGAGCACACTCTCTGGTCCCCCTTTTTAAAAAGAGGGACCACCACCCCGGTTTGCCACTCCAGCGGTACTGTCCCCTTCCTCCATGCAATGTTGCAGAGGCGTGTCAACCAAGACAGCCCTACGACATCCAGAGACTTGAGGTACTCAGGGCGAATCTCATCAACCCCCGATGCCACTGAGGAGCTTATGAACCACCTCAGTGACCTCGGCCCGGGTGATGGATGAGCACGCCCCAGAGTCCCCACTCTCTGCTTCCTCAGTGGAAGGCATGTCAGTCGGGTTGAGGAGATCCTTGAAGTACCGTATTTTCACGACCATAAGGCGCACATAAAACATTTTTTTCTAAAATGTGCCGCGCGTCCTATGAAACGGTGCGCCGTATCTATTACCTAAATTACGGTAATGTGAGGCGGAGCCACCATGAGAACGGTAAAGGGAGAAGGGGGCGTGTGAAGCACCCGTGAGTTGCGGCTGTGTCCGACTGAAAGCAGTAGCGCTGGCGGAAGAAAGGAAAATTGAACATTTTCATGGAGGTCCGTCCTGGTGCTTTCGCTTCATGAAACGGTGCCAGCGCAGCAGCAGCGCCCGGCGGATTATATGGAAAAGATGGAGAGCTTCCGCTCATTCTGCAGCCGACACATCACCGACATGGACGAGGTGCCGCTCATGTTCCACATCGCGGAATCACACGGTGGAGTTAACCGGGTCCACCGCGGGGGAGCGGACCGGACCGGGACCCGGGACGACCGCGGGGGAGCGGACCGGCGGGACCACCGCGGGGGAGCGGACCGGGTCCACCGCGGTCGGGATCCGAACAACGGGGTATGAAAAGTTTATTTACTGTTGTGCTTGCCTGCCACGCTGATGGACAGAAACGGCCGCCGATGGTGATTTTTAAAAGAAAAACGTTGCCTAAAGAGACTTTTCCAGCCGGAGTCATTATAAAGGAAAATGAAAAGGGCTGGATGGATGAAGAGATGATCGAGTGGCTGAGACAGGTTTATGTGCGGCGACCCGTGTTTTTTTTTAAATTCTTTAATGCGGAAACAGAAGATGAAGACTTGAAGATGAAGACGGGGCGGCAGTAGCTCAGGTGGTAGAGCGGGTCGTCCAATGATCCGGAGGTCGGCGGTTCGAATTCCGCTCCATCTCAGTTACTGTCGTAGTGTCCTTGGGCAAGACACATTACCCAGCTTGCCGTGTATGAATGTGTATGAATGTTGGTGGTGGTCGGAGGGGCCGTTTGGCGCGGAATGGCAGCCACGCTTCTGTCAGTCTGCCCCAGGGCAGCTGTGGCTACAAAATGTAGCTTACCACCACCAGTGAGAATGTGTATGAATGAATAATGGTCTAAGTGTAGCACTTTGAGATTCATTGAATGGAAAGTGCGTTACAAGTTAAATGCATTATTATTATTATTATAAGACTTTGAAGGGTTTGATTGATGTGAAAAGTGAAATAAAATATCAAACTAAGTTTTGCTCCCGATCTATTTTTAAATAAGCACACTTGTGTGTGTGTGTGTTCTGCAGCGCGTGTGTGTTTTGCGGCGCGCGTGTGTACAGCTCCATCTGTGTAGACTGCGCCTTTTGGGTCGGTGCGCCGTATGTGTGTTTAAAATCCAAAAACGACACACAAAACTGAGGGTGCGCCTTTTCACACGGTGCGCCGAATGGTCGTGAAAATACGGTATTCCTTCCACCATCTGACGATGTCCCCAGTCGAGGTCAACAGCTCCCCACCCGCACCGTAAACCGTGCCGGCAGAGTACTGCTTCCCCCTTCTGAGGCGCCAAATGGTCGCCAGAATTTCCTCGAGGCCGACCGAAAGTCTTCCTCCATGGCCTCACCAAACTCCTTCCAGACCCGAGTTTTTGCCTCCAGGACCGCCCGAGCCGCGGCCTGCTTGGCCTGCCGGTATCCATCTACTGCATCAGGAGTCCCACAGGATAACAGAGCCCGTTAGGACTCCTTCTTCAGTCTGACGGCCCCGGGATCTGAGAGAAGTTCTCTCGGAGGTGGGAGTTGAAGATGTCCCTGACAGAGGGCTCGGCCAGACGTTCCCAACAGACCCTCACAATCCGTTTGGGTCTGCCCGGTCTGTCCAACTTCCTCCTCCTCTGCCAGCGCACCCAACTCACCACCAGGTGGTGATCAGTTGACAGCTCAGCCCCTCTCTTCACCCGAGTGTCCAAGACATGCGGCCGAAGGTCAGATGAAATGACAACAAAGTCGATCATTGACCTCCGGCCTAGGGTGTCCTGGTGCCACGTGCACTGATGGACACCCGTATGCTTGAACATGGTGTTCGTTATGGACAAACTGTGACTAGCACAGAAGTCCAACAACAAAACACTGCTCAGGTTCAGATTGGTGAGGCCGTTCCTCCCAATCACGCCTCTCTAGGTATCACTGTCATTGCCCACGAGAGCGTTGAAGTCCCCCAGTAGAACAATGGAATCCCCAGTTTGAGCACTATCCAGTACTCCTCCCAGGGACCCCAAGAAGGCCGGGTACTCCGCACTGCTGTTCGGCCTGTAGGCACAAACAACAGTGAGAGACCTTTTCCCGACCCGAAGGCGCAGGGAAACGACCCTCTCGTTCACTGGGGTAAATTCCAACACATGGCGACTGAGCTGAGGGGCTATAACCAAGCCCACACCAGCCCGCCGCCTCTCACCCTGGGCAACTCCAGAGTAGTGGAGGGTCCAGCCCCTTTCAAGGAGCTGGTTCCAGAGCCCAAGCTATGTGTGGAGGTGAGCCCGACTATCTCTAGCCGGTATCTCTCAACCTCACGCCCAAGCTCCGGCTCCTTCCCCCCCAGCGAGGTGACATTCCATGTCCCAACTGAGATGCCAGAAAATCACGGTCCTTCTTGCGGGTGGTGGGCCTACGGGAAGGCAGGCCCACGTCGCCATTTCGGGCTGAGCCCGGCTGGGTACCATGGGCAAAGACCCGGCCACCAGGCGCTCGCCATAGAGCCCCAACCCCAGGCCTGACTCCAGGGCGGGGCCCCGGTGACGCCGATCCGGGCAACATAACGGTCCTTTGATTTTTCTTCTCCATGTTGAGCTTGTGAACCGCTCTTAGTCTGGCCCGTCACCTAGGACCTGTTTGCCATGGGAGACCCTACCAGGGGCGTAATGCCCCAAGACAACATAGCTCCTAGGATCACTCAAGCACACAAACCCCTCCACCACAGTAAGGTGGCGGTTCAAGGAGGGGAGCCACAATGACATATTTGGAAAAAACTATGTTTTCTTAAATCATAACTTGATTTTATAGATAAAAATGAAGTAATGAACTAAACATAGATATAAGGACTGAGAGCTCTGAGTCATGGATCTGTTAGTGATGTTAAAGTGTATTTAAGTTAATAAAGTGAAGGTTTAAACTGACCACAGACATGTGATGTGAGGATGATGAGCAGCAGGATCCTGCAGATCATCTTCTCCCTGTGAGGGACACAGAGCTGGAGAGTCGCCCACACAGAACATGTTCAGGACTTCAGCATTTCTCTCACTTTGAATCAGACATTGAACCCAAACGTAAACAGATGATTTACAGAATAACAGCTAATAAAACAGACGCTGTAAATCCAGTCAGTCCAGTTTTGCTGTCTACTTCAGTAAAAACAAGATGCCACTGTATACTTGTTGCAGGCCTTTGTTATGGATGCTGCACCTCTGAAACCTCTGTTTCACAAGACTTTACTAGTATTTCAACTGATGAGTTTAACATAAAAAGATGTGAATAGTTGTAGTGAGTTTATGTTGAACGTGATTCTGGAGGAAAGTGGAGCAGAAGATGAGAATGTGAAGTTAAAGAGAGCAGACGCACTTCTTAGAGACACATAAACCCTGCTGGATAAAACTGGAATAACTGGATAAACACGTGTTCTTGACTCTAAAGTTTTTTTTGTGTCACATGACTGAGTTTCTAAAACTATTGTAACGTCTAATTCTCCATGAAAGGATGTACAGAGGTGATGATAACCTGCAGCTTTATTCTAAGTGAACTGGTTCCTGTCAGCCGTAAACACGACAACAACCACCCAGCAACCACTATCTGTCACTAACTGCACTCTCCCTCCTCTGTTTATCTCTTAAAAGTCCAGAAGCAACTAAACACGTACAGAACCGCAGGTTACTACAAGATGTGGTCCATTACTGAGCAGTTAGGGTCAAAGTTAGTTAGTAAAGCTCCATAATTATTTCAACCAACAACCGTTGGTGAGTAAATCTTTATCAATGATAATACTACTGAAAATACTTACATTTATGTTTCCTTGTGCGGCTGAGCAGTCCTGAACTTGAAGTATTTGACCAAAATGTGAGAAGCTGAAACTCTGACACCGTTTATATCTGAGAAGCAACAATTACAGCGAGGTGAGAGGAAATCTCTCTCCCCAATCACTTTAGCCGCTTCGTCAGACTGAAGTATCATTGTTCTGTTTTGGAATTTTTATATTTCACCAGGAAGCTTTTCTGCCTGAACCAGTTTCCCAGCCCTGATGGCTGATTTTTTTTTTCCTTGTCTGCACATATATTAATGGTTAATACCGTGCTGGTAAGAACCTAAAGCATATATATGTGCATTTTTGATATAAAATATATATGAGATATTATTAAAAATGTCACATATTTATTTTATTAATGTACATACATATACATATATTATTATTATTTTTTATTTTTTGGGGGGGGGGGGGGGGGGTGGTCATCCACTGCTAGTCCAAGACGCAAAAAAGCACATGGAAGCGCACAACGAGCAGTGTAAATCTGCAAGAGAAAAAACAAACAGACACAGGAACAGGCAGACACGAGCAGCAACTATCCCAGGTCCCAGGACCCAATCACAGCTAGGCTACCGCGACTATCTGACCCCCAAAACTGCGGAACGAGCATGCATGGAGGAGGGGGGGAGCAACCCCGCCACCCGAGAGACCAGAGGCCGACGAGGAAGAACCCTGAACCCAGGCCACCAGCAACCCCACAGAGGGGAGAAGAGGGCGGGAGGCAACCCACCGCCAGCGAGGCCAGCCCCCTCCCAGTGGCAACAGAGGGGACCTGCGGGCGGGGCCCCCACGACCATGGGAAGAGGCAGCCAGGGATCCCGCGGCGGTGGACCGGGACCCAGGCGAACCCCGGCTACCCGGCTACCCGGTCCGGGACGGACCTGTGGCCAGGAGGCCCTCACCCTCCAGGCCAACGACCCCCATCCGGCGAGGGGCCAGCCTGCCCGGAGAGACAGAACCGCCCCGGCCGGCAACGCGGGCAGGAGCACCCGCCCCCACGAAAGCGGCCCTCCAGGACCAGAGGGGCGCCCTGCCGCGGAGGCAGCGGGGGGGACCGGAGACGGGCCCGGAGAGAGAAAACATGTCTTAAACATCCAAACCAAAATCTAAGATTATTCTCATCTGACCCCCGCCCCCCAAATCCATCCATCTACAAGTGGATGGATGGATGGATGGATGGATGGATGGATGGATGGATGGATGGATGGATGGATGGATAGATAGATAGATAGATAGATAGATAGATAGATAGATAGATAGATAGATAGATAGATAGATAGATAGATAGATAGATAGATAGATAGATAGATAGATAGATAGATAGATAGATAGATAGATAGATAGATAGATAGATAGATAGATAGATAGATAGAGTTAACGAGCCCTCGTTGGTCTGGAGAGACCTCCAGTACATCACCATCTACAGAAGAACCTCCCCCGTTTTTGTATTCTGAGCTCCAACATGGATGTTGTTGGAGATCTGCAGTAACTGTCTTCAGGTCTTCAGCATCCGTCCGTCCTGCAGTCCGTCCTGTTGTGGACTGAAGAGAGCCGAGTGACGGGGACCAAGCAAGGCTCCAACGAAGGGGGGGCTCAGTCTAAACCCTGGTTCCTCTCCTTCCGTCTACCAGGTACTTTGTGATCATATTTCTACACATGTGCATGTTTGTCAGAGGAAAAGCTCTCTGCACATTTCCACCACTGAACTTCCCTGGGAGGTCGTCAGCCGATCATCCATAGAAGTGGAGACGAGGTCCAGTACAAGCAGGACAGAACCAGCCCCACAAAGAGATCAAGTCAGTTCAGGAGCTGCAAGAAACTGAGAAATAGCTCAGTTAACGAGCCCTCGTTGGTCTGGAGAGACCTCCAGTACATCACCATCTACAGGAGAACCCCCCCTTTAGAGACCATTCAACTGCAGTTGAGCTGAACTGCTTCTCCTGCCGGTCTGAAAGAACCTCCTTCACACCTCCCACCAACACAATAGGACGACACCATCTCCTGCTGGCCCACACAGTCCCATCAGAACCCCCAGTTCACTAAACACTTGTCGGCTCTTTCACGGCCAGATGATGTTCCTCTCCACTGCTCTTCCCTTGTCTTTGAAAACAAGATTGATGTTGGAAAGATATTGTGCTGCAGCTTCTATCCTCCAAGAGAACAAGATGGAACCACCTGAACTTTACTGTTTTATCAAAAGCTAAAGACGTGCTCTTCAAAACAATGAACCACATCTGCCAATATAAATAATTAATGCACCTTAAGCTCAGTATTGATCTAAATGGATATAAAAGTGGAATCAAAACTCAGAGAAAACTTTATTTTCTTGATAGTAAAAGTGGAATCAAAACTCAGAGACAACTTTATTTTCTTCAATTGTTTGTGCTTTATTTTGGGAAGTATTTTACCACCGGTGGGATCATAATTTGTTGCTGTCAACTTTTAACTATAATAATATCCCATTTTTCACCTTTACAAAGAACTCAAAACTGGAATTTCTGTTGAATAATTTCATAATTTCGGATAAATATGTTTTATAAAGGTGTAAATTCATTAATGGTTCCCCATATTTCCTAACTTGCTATTTATTGAAACACTGTAAAAGGCTTAAAATCTGAAAATTAATTAATTCGATTTCTCTCATTCAGACCCCAGATTATTATATTTACGTTTTATATAGTATTATTATTAACATTTAAGTAATGTTTACAGTTTATTTACAACGCTACTTTGTATATTATTTCATTTCAACATTTGATGTTATCTATGTTGTGTTGGTCTGTAAGGTTTATTTAACTGCTTAAGGTTCAAAATCTTTTGGAAACTGCTTGTAAGTTTTGTCTGGACTATAAAGTTTTAAAAAGGGGATTTTTTTACGGAACCAGAACTGTAGAAGTGTCTTTGGTTTTTATTTTATTTTTTTTAAGTGTAGACAATGCAACTATAACTACCATGAAATAAAGTGACTCTTTCATGCGACAACAACATATCAGTTAATTTATTTGTAATTTACGACGAGAAAAGTTTGAATTTTGGCGGGAACTTGCTGCGGGAGAAGAAAGGACGTGACGTCACTTCCGGTGACGGCGCAGCGCTTATAAACCCCGCAGGTCGCGGGTTCGAGCCCAGTGCGGTAAAGCGGACTGACGGACTCGCAGCTCTCTGAACTAAAACGAACTTTTTGAGGAGAAATGTCGGAGAAAAGAGTTGAAGTGGACGGAGAAATGATCTGTTGTTCCATCTGTCTGGATCTACTGAAGGATCCGGGGACGATTCCCTGTGGACACAACTACTGCATGGACTGTATTAAAACCCACTGGGATGGAGAGGATGGGAGGGGAACCCACAGCTGTCCTCTGTGCAGGAAGACCTTCACGCCCAGACCCGTCCTGGTGAGAAACAGCATGTTAGCAGAGTTAGTGGAGGAGATGAAGAAGACTGGACTCCAAGCTGATCTCTGCTATGCTGGACCTGAAGATGTGACCTGTGATGTCTGCACTGGGAGGAAGGTGAAAGCTGTCCAGTCCTGTTTGGTCTGTCTGGCCTCTTACTGTGAGAAACATCTCCAACCTCACTATGATGCTCCTGCTTTTCAAAAACACCAGCTGGTGGATCCCTCTAAGAAGCTCCAGGAGAACATCTGCTCCCTCCACCATGAGGTGATGAAGATCTTCTGTCGTACCGATCAGCAGAGTATCTGTTATCTGTGTGCAATGGATGAACATAAAGGTCATGAAACAGTTGCAGCTGCAGCAGAAAGATGTGAGAAGCAGAAGGAGCTGGAGGTGAGTCGACAACAAATCCAGCAGAGAATCCAGGACCGAGAGAAAGACGTGGAGCTGCTTCAGCAGGAGGTGATTTTGATTTGATTTATTTATTCAGCACTGTATAAAAAACCGAACAAGTAACATACAAATGTAAAACAGAGATAGGTAATAAGCTTGGCTGAGGCAAAAAGCCCAAGGGGCTTAAATACGAGGCCTCTACCGGTAAAATATAGCAAAAGATTGTACAAAGATTTAAAACATGCAGAATACATGATTGCAGTCTAAAGACAAAGCAAAAAAACAAAAGTAGATAGATTTAGATATTTTTTTACATACATTGTTGATGTGGTTTCTCCAACTTAAACTGTCATGGATAATTACACCAAGGTAGGTTGTTGATGTAACCTGAGTGAGCGGGTCATCTCCTATAGACAGACCGCTGTTAGATTTACTATATAATTTATTTTTTGATGTAAATATAATAAAATTTAATTTTTTTTTTTATATTCAGTGATAGTTTGTTAAGTTTAAACCATTTTGAAATGTTTTCTAAATCATTGTTACCCTTTCCCATTAGAGATGAAAAATCATTATGTGAAATAAATAAGTTTGTATCATCGGCATAAAGTACAGGAAACAAGGAAGACAAGGCTGCGGCAAAATCATTTATATAAATCTAAAATAACAGGGGCCCGAGTATAGACCCCTGGGGGACCCCGCATTTTCTGATTCTCTGATGATTTACCATCAATGATAACACATTGCTGATGGTTATGAATATAATTGAAAAGCTACACATGAGTGATTCCAGCAAATCCATAGTGTAGTAATTTTTGAAAAAGAATATCAAAATTAACTGTGTCAAAAGCTTTGGATAAATCAAGAAAGATTCCCAAAGCGTATTCATTATTATTGATTGCAGTGTGAATTTTATCAACCAATTGATGTAAAGCCATTTCTGTAGAATGATGTTTCCTAAATCCATATTGGTGTTTATACAGGTGGAGGACATCAACGTCTCTGCTGATAAAGCAGTGGAGGACAGTGAGAAGACCTTCAACGAGGTGATCCGTCTCCTCCAGAAAAACAGCTCTGATGTGAAGCAGCAGGTCAGATCCCAGCAGGAACATGAAGTGAGTCGACTCCAAGATCTTCAGAAGAAACTGCAGCAGGAGATCACTGACCTGAAGAGGAGAGAAGCTGAGCTGGAGAAGCTCTCACACACAGAGGACCACAACCAGTTCCTCCACAACTACCCCTCACCGTCACCCCTCAGTGGCTCCACACTCTCATCCAGCATCCAGATTCGTCCTCTCAGGTACTTTGAGGACGTGACAGCAGCTGTGTCAGAGACCAGAGAGAAACTACAGGACCTTCTGAGAGAGACGTGGACAAACATCTCACTGTCAGTGGCTGAAGTAGATGTTTTACTGTCGGAACCAGAACCAAAGACCAGAGATGGATTCTTGAAACATTCTCAAGACATCACTCTGGATCCAAACACAGCTCACAAACATCTGTTTATATCTGATGCCAACAGAAAAGTGACTTTAATGAAAAAAGAACTGTCTTATTGTGATAATCCAGGCAGATTCACTAATTGGTGGCAAGTGCTGAGTAAGCAGAGTATGAGTGGACGGTGTTACTGGGAGGTGGAGGTGAGAGGAGAAGCAGTTTGTGTTGCAGTGGCGTACAAGAACATCAGCAGAGCGGGGAACCTGCAAGGTTGTGGGTTTGGATACAACAAGGAATCTTGGGCGTTACAATGTTACACAGACGGTTACACACTGCGGTACAACAACATTAAAACTCCTGTTTCAGGTCCTCCTTCCTCCAGAGTTGGAGTGTACCTGGACCACGGAGCTGGTCTTCTGTCCTTCTACAGCGTCTCTGAGACCATGACCCTCCTCCACAGAGTCCAGACCACCTTCACCCAGCCGCTCCACGCTGGACTCTGGCTTTCATATCGTGGAGCCTCTGTTGAGGTCATGAAGTTGAAGTAGATGGAAGTTATTCCAGAAACAGCTGCTCAACATGTGGATTGTGTGACATGTGTTTTTTTAATCTGTCAACAAACTGAAACTTTATGACCGTTAAAGATGAATAAAGCTGCTTATTTTGCCTTTGAACCTCAGTCTCATTGTATTATATATAAATATCTTCTAATTATCTGGGGAGAAACGGATCATATGCAATATATTTCATATTTTCAATAAAAATGGTTCATGTAGACGAAGATGAAACAGGAAACAGTTGAGAGAAAAGATTTTCTCCAGGAAGTAATTCAGGCTCCAGATGTGATTGTCATGAGCAGATCGATGGAGGATCTCCAGGCGTGTTTGGACTCTGCTGACTGGGATGTGTTCAGGGCTGCTGCCAACATAGTTATTAATAAAGAGTTATTAATAATTGTCTTACGATAACCAGTAGCTGTGACAGATATCACAAACAATTTATCTCATTCAAATGAATCAGAATTTATTTACACAAGTGTTAAAAGATAGTGAAACAAAACTTGGGATCAATTCTGATGACTAAACTACACATAAAGAAAGGAGATCGGACCAAGACGGATACAGACAGGTGAAGTCCACGTTCAGCAAGGCAGTGAAGGAGCTAAACGACTGTACTGGAGAAGCTCCAGCACCAGTTCTCAGCCAAGGACTCTGCGTCTGTCTGGAAAGGGCTCAGGCAGACCCCCAACTACAAGCCTAAACCCCCTCCATCAACGACCGACGCCTAGCCAACGACCTGAACGAGTTCTAGTGCCGCTTTGAAAGACAACGGGACAGTCCTGCAACCATCCCCCACAACCCCTCCCAACAGCCCCAGTGCTTCACCTCCACCCCCCACCACCTCTGGGACGACTCTTTCAATCCAGGAGAGGGACGTCAACAAACTCTTTAGGAGACAGAACCCTGGAAAGCTGCTGGACCGGACTCTGTCTCACCAGCCAGCTTGCAGCGCTGCTCTGATCAGCTGTCTCCAGTGTTCAGGGATATTTTCAACACCTCACTGGAGACGTGCCACATTCCAGCCTGCTGCAAGACCTCCAGCATCATCCCTGTTCCCAAGAGGCCAAGGACCACAGGACCTACCGACCTCAGACCCGTCACCCCGACCTCTGTGGTTAGGACTCTGTCATGACCAGTGACAGTGTGGAGTCTTACGGCTTCCTGGGATCCATCATCTCCCGGGACCTCAAGTGGAGCTGAACATCTGCTCCCTCACCCAGAAAGCCCAGCAGAGGAAGTTCTTCCTGCAGCAGCTGAAGAAATTCACCCTGCCGGAGACGATGCACTTCCACATCACAGTTGGATCAAACGGAATAAAGTCATCTGTGTAAAACTCCGCCATCTGCTGGACGTCTGGAAGAACTACAACTATTAACATGTTTTCATGGAAACAGGAAACCGAATGATGTGATAATAGACTTTTACATTTACATTTTACACAGCGTAACAACGTTTTTGTGTAACAACGTTTTTGTGATGATGATAATGATTATGATGGTGATAGTGATGGTGATGACTAGAAGATTATCGCTTTCCACATCCATATGAATGGTAAAGTCACCCACTATGATGACTTTATCTGTACTGATCAATAAACCAGATAGAAAATCTGAAAATTCAGACAGAAACTCTAGATAAGCACCAGCAGGGTGCCGGTACACTACCACTAACAAAACTGGCTTCTCTAATTTCCAGCTCGGGAGTTTCAGACTAAGGGTGAGGCTTTGGAACGTTTTATTTATCACATTTAAGATTAGATTTTATTTGAACCAAGATGATGATGATGATGATGATGGTGACTGACAGGAAACTGATAAACGCCCAAGTTAATCAGTAAATGAAGATTAACTTTGTCTTCTCTCAAACTAGAAGACAGATGTTTTAGCAGCTGAATTTATTAATGTGACAGAATTATTTGATGTTGACGAGTCACATGACAAACAAATGACACATTCAAATGTAAAAAAGATACCTTTAATTCATTAAATATTTCACATCTTCCTGGTTTTGTAAAACATAATGTTGATCCTTCAAAGCAGAGCATGTTTTAAACATCATAAAGGAAATTACAATTATTTTGGGTACATGTTTTCACATAAATACATGATTTACCACAACAAGTAAAGTTCTGGAAGAGTTTACAATGAACATTGAAAGTGCTTGATTCTGAGCTGGAAAACAGTATAAAAACCCTGTAAAGCATTTGATGATCCTGACTCCCTCAGAGATGAATTAGTAAATGTTAGAAGTTCATCTGGAACCAAGGTGATGGTTTAGATGTCTAAAGATTCAAGAAGCTTTATTCATCCCGAGGGAAATGATCTTTCTGCTGTCTGAAGATTATATCTCCTTTAAATATTGTCATAAAAAGTCCCAAACCAACACCCAACAGAGGTTCTATTAGAAGTGATCCCACCAGAACCAGGATCTGGTCCATCCGTCACTCTGTTGTAGGATCAGAGTTGGTGATTTTTCAATCCGTTGTTGTGGCAACACTAATACGGATGATGATGTCACTAAATACTTTAGTGAAGTCAGAGCTGAGGAGATCAGAGGTTTGTCCAGATGTGCAGGTAACATCTGTCACAGACCAGCAGGTTTTATTTGATCAATAACTCTACAAATGATCAGTTGTAGTTATTGATCAAATAATTATTTATCTCTGGATCTCCTGAATTTGGTTCATCCCCCAAATTCAGGGCAATGGCCGTTAGTTTTCTTGTCCTTCAATCAGATGTTGAAGGAGGAGTTCACTAAAACTTTAACACAAATAATCTGAAGAGCAGCTGCTGGAACAACTCCTACTGCAATGAATCCTCCATCCCCTGCTGCAGCGTAGGATCTGGTCTTCTCCTGAGCTTCCTGTTCTGGGACAATCGTCGGTGTCTGAGACTGGAGATCAGCAGCTGCTGAAAAAGAAGTAAAACTATGTTTCCAAACTTGCTCTTGGCCACAATTCATGATGGAACTGTTTCATCTTGAGAGTAATTGTTTGTAAAGTCAAAGAAATCATTCAAAGAGCCGCCGTCACTGTTTGATTCACTTTCAGCCACCAGGGAGAGCAACGTCACTACTATTCACTCAGGATCAATACTATCACTGCAGTCTTCAGTGATTGTATTGATCCTGAATCACTACAGTCTTCAGATATTGATCCTGAATCACTGCAGTCTTCAGTGATGGTATTGATCCTGATCAACCAGATCATTTTAATGTTGGGAGAGTACAAAAAGTGTATTTATAAAAGGACTGTTTGTGCAGGAGTTTCCTGTTAACTTCCAGGTTACTTCAACTCCCCACCACAACCTGACTATCAGATAAAGGAGAGTTCAGAGTTGCTGCTTCTCCAGAAAAATTCCAGCAGTATTTTACAACCAAAAATACCAGCATCAGATCTCGGATAACCCCTCCCTCTTTTCACCCCTCTATCTCTGTCGCCTGCCCTGCCACTTTTAGTCAGTCATCGTGTTCAGTAGATAGTGTTCCTTCACTTCTCATAAACAGACAATTGAGACTACAGGTCCCAGCATTGTGTTGTTGCAGTTTACTGTGCTTATGTTCTGATGTTACTCACCTGTAGAAGCATACTGTAAAAAAGGATGCTGACTTTATTTAATAGAGTATTTTATTTACCTGATTTATAACCTGGAAAGGAAGCAATTATGAACGATAGCCTTGCCTCTGATGTTGTGCCGAAGAAGTTTAAGCACGCTGTTGTTCAGCCATTGATTAAAAAACCCAATTTAGGCACTTCACTACTTTCTAACTACCGACCAATTTCGAAAATTTGAATCCAAGATTCCGGAAAAACTTGTGCTGCAACAATTACAGTCTTTATTAGATACACATGGTATCCTGGAACTTCTCCAATCTGGTTTTAAAGCTCTCCATAGCACTGAATCAGCGCTACTTAAGGTTTTTAATGATTTGTTGTCAATCACTGACTCTGGAGATTCTGCCATCCTGATTGATCCTCCTTGGTCTTACAGCTGCATTTGACACTGTAGATCATGGCATCTTAATCTCCCGTCTGGAACACTGTGCTGCATGGCATCAGAGGCACTGCTCTGAAATGGTTTAGATCCTATTCTAAACTTCCCTATACATGCTCCCGCTGGGATCCATTCTTAGAAAATATAACATCTCTTTTCGTTTCTATGCTGATGAGATGCAAATTTACATGCCACAAAACTCCCACTATTTTAAAAGTTTAGTTCACTGTATGGTGGATGGCTTTAAACGTTTTAAACTTTAATGAAAATAAAATGGAGGTCCTAGTTTTTCATCCCAGTGCTGCCTGTGACTCAGCTGGTTCAAAATGCTGCAGCTCGCCTCTGAACCAGAACGCGAAGGCGGGATCATATTAAACCTGAGCTTGCAGCTCTTCATTGGCTCCCTGTCCATTAAAGGATCAATTTTAAAATTATTTAAAATATAAAATATTTTATTTGTTTTTCAATCTTTACATGGTCTTGCACTTTTCTTGTATCTCAGGTCTTTTAAATGTCCATAGACCTTCTGGGGCTCTTAGGTCAGCTGACCAACTCCGCCTAACATTTCCCCCTCAAGGCTAAAGAGCAGGGGAAAACCGGGCCTTTGCAGTAACTGGCCCCAAACTCTGGACCGAGCTGCCGCTGCACATGTCTCATTATCATTCAATCTCATCTTGAATCCCATCTTAAAACTCATTTTTATTCACTAGTGTTCTGACTCCTATCAGTGACTGAAGTTATGTTTCCCCCTGTGATTTTGAGTTACTGCAGTTTAATGATCCGATACTTGCAGAGTGCATGCAGACTACTCAGTGCTCCACCACAGAGAAGTTGGTTGTCTGAGCCTTAAAGTGGAACCAACAGTGAGTAACCTGTACTACATAACCTATAGTTGAGAACGTTTGTTTTAGTTGTTTGTGGCACTGTGATTTTAAGAATAGTGTTTGAGACGTTTGTTTTGAGTAGGCTACGAAAAACCGTGCTAACGATGCTAATGCTAACCGCGAGGCTAACCGCTAGCATTAGGCTAGTTAAGCTGCTGTGGCTAATTCAGTTCTTTGTGAAGCCTCATTTGTGTGTTATTGCAGTTTACTGTGCTTATGTTCTGCTATGTTACTCACCTGTAGAAGCATACTGTAAAAAAGGAGGCTGGCTTTATTTAATAGAGTATTTTATTTACCTGATTTATAACCTGGAAAGGAAGAAGAAGTGTGTTGTTGCCATCCATCCATCCATCCATCCATCCATCCATCGTCCGCCGCTTATCCGTTCCCGGGTCGCGGGGGCAGCAGTCTCAACAGAGATGCCCAGACTTCCTTCACCCCAGACACTTCCTCCAGCTCTTCCGAGGGGAGTCCGAGGCGTTCCCAGGCCAGCCGAGAGACATAGTCTCTCCAGCGTGTCCTGGGTCTGCCCCGGGGTCTCCTCCCGGTGGGACATGCCTGGAACACCTCCCTAGGGAGGCGTCCAGGATGATCCGGTACAGATGCCCAAGCCACCTCAGCTGACTCCTCTCAATGTGAAGGAGCAGCGGCTCGACTCCGAGCTCCTCCCGGGTGACCGAACTCCTCACCCTATCTCTAAGGGAGCGTCCAGCCACCCTGCGGAGGAAACTCATCTCTAAGGGAGCGTCCAGCCACCCTGCGGAGGAAACTCTCGGCCGCTTGTATCCGCGATCTCGTCCTTTTGGTCACTACCCAAAGTTCATGACCATAGGTGAGGGTAGGTGCGTAGATTGACCGGTAAATCGAGAGCTTCGCCTTTCGACTCAGCTCCCTCTTCACCACGACGGTCCGGTACATCGGCCGCATAACTGCGGACGCTGCACCGATCCGTCTGTCAATCTCCCGCTCCATCGTTCCCTCACTCGTGAACAAGATCCCGAAATACTTGAACTCCTCCACCTGAGGCAGGACTTCTCCACCCACCTGGAGAAGGCACGCCACCCTTTCCCGGTGGAGAACCATGGCCTCGGTCTTGGAGGTGCTGTTGTGTTGTTGCATACATTTAATTGCATTTGTAACATTGTGTTTATTTTATTGTGTTGCAGTTTTACAAAAAATATTGACTGAGAAGATTCAGTAAAGCGACTTGAGTCAAATCTACTGGGTCTCTCAAATTTGTTCGCTATCTGTCAGCCAGGACAGAATAACTAGCATTTAACTTGCCATGATTGTTTTATTTTATTTATGTGTTTTATGTTTTACGTTGTTCTGTTTTGTTTTTGTTATTCTTGCGCTTGTCCAGCACTTTGGTCAGCTGTTGTTGTTTTGTAAACTGCTTTATGTATGAACTTGAACTTGAACTTGAACTGATCCAGTTCCAGGATGCAGCAGCCGTGAACTCTCCTCCTCATCTTCAGTCTCCTGACAGTTGTGTATCCATCATTCAGTAGTTAGCAGCTAGTCAGAGTTGAGGACAAAACTGTCTTTCTGAGACTCTTTCTGTGGACTCAGAGTTGACACCATCTTGAGTCGTCTGCGGGTATCGTATTCAGACTCTAAATTAGAGGATTCATATTTATGACTTATGTCAGAAACTTAAATTAGTGCTGATGTTAATAATAATGGCTTGGTTTTATATAACGCCCTTCAAGGCACCCAGAGCGATTTTTTACAGAGACCATTATTAATTCATACACATTCTACGTTTGTAGCCACAGCTGCCCTGCAGAGTGACAGAAGCGTGACTGCCATATTGCGCAAAACTGCCCCTCCGACCACCACCAAACATTCATACACATTCACACGATGCAAGGTGGGTAAGGTGTCTTACCCAAGGACACTACGAGAGCAACTGGGATGGAGCGGGATTCGAACCGCCAACCTTCAGATCATTGGACGACCTGCACTACCACCTGAGCTACATTTGCTCCGTTCTAACCAGCCCCCTGGTCTCCAACTCAGCAGGTACGCCGATTTTTTCCAGTGGCCAGCCACGGTACTGCAACAAAAAATCCCATGGGGCCCAGAAAGCTTTTTTCCCATAGACTGCAATAGTAAAAGAGAAGCCTCTAAAACTGTTCACAGGACACCTCCAGCTGTAATCACCGGCAATTACTAATCTTTGTATTCTATATTTTTAAGTCATGGACTTTATATCCGTCAAAAATGTTTTATAACGGCCAGAAAAGTCAAAGAAAAGTCTCTTTCTGGGCGTGACGTCACGGCTGTGTCCGTGCACTCCATGGATGTATTATATTATATAATTATATTATATTAATACATTAATAATATATGTAATAATATACATTAATTCATATATTATATTAATACATATTATATTAATAATCGCATCATTGCCCCGGGGCATGATGGGAGGCCCCAGAGCATCATGGGAGGTGACTCAACTGCGCATGCTCTATGGGCCCCTTAACGCGGAAGTAAACCCAGAAGTCAGGAAATTTTTTGGCGTATGCGATGAGTGAGCAAATTGCATTGAAATGAATGGGCGGCCATTTTCTATCTCCTATCCAGTTATTTAATACATCCATGGTTCTAACTCACAACTGAGGACTCACCAGAGACGAGGACTTCACAGCTGGCAGAGTCCCCTCCACACTCTGTGGCCACTTTACACAAGTACCGTCCTGAGTCCTCAGTCCGGAGTTTGGTGATGAGGAGACTTAGTCGTCCCTCTGTCAGAGCATCTTTGTCGCTCTGGACTCGTCCTGAAAACTGTTCATGTTGATACTTCAAGATGTCAACACCATCAAACATATAAAGGACAGCTGATACGCCCAGATGGTTTCTGAAGTTACAGTAGATGAACAGGAAGCTGGAGGAGTGTTCAGGTTTGGGGGTGAAGGTCCACTCCAGGGTGATGTTGTGGTTCTCCTCTGTCTGATAGGAGCTCTGTGTCACATTCACTACAAATGTTGCTGCTGAGGAGACAGAGAGGGAAAGAGAGGAGGATGTTGACACATTTCTGTAGAAATGATCATCATAATGAAGTCATTGTTGAAGTGTTTAATGTGCAAAAGAAAACACAAAATATTCAGTATATTTCTTATTTTACTGAAATACTTTCCCTTTTAATAGAGCACTTTTACAGTGTAGTTTTTGTACTTTTA
Source organism: Cololabis saira (assembly GCF_033807715.1). Classification (NCBI taxonomy): domain Eukaryota; kingdom Metazoa; phylum Chordata; class Actinopteri; order Beloniformes; family Belonidae; genus Cololabis; species Cololabis saira. The sequence continues at coordinate 8,997,882 of NC_084606.1, read as the reverse complement.
AACTAGTAAAGGACCAGATGTGAGACTCTAAAATGTGAGTGTGGTATCAGAGCTGTCACAGCTCTTATTATCAGCCACAATGACATATTTGGAAAAACAACTAAACATAGATATAAGGACTGAGATCTCTGAGTCATGGAACTGTTAGTGATGTTAAAGTGTGTTGAACTTAATAAAGTTAAGGTTTAAACTGACCACAGACATGTGATGTGAGGATGATGAGCAGCAGGATCCTGCAGATCATCTTCTCCCTGTGAGGGACACAGAGCTGGAGAGTCACCCACACATGAGGTCAAAGTTCACACTTTACAGCTACAACAACAAACATCTACAGTGTGACTTCATCCAACACCTCCTTTCTGATCAGATGAAAGTTTCCTTCAAACACAGAGATTGTTCAGACAGAAACATCCTCCTGTTGTAACCCACCTTTGGTCTGTTGATGACGGACAGAACAACAACGGACTCCTTGAGTCTCTGCTGAGGTGTTGATGTTCAGGGGGACGAGCTCTCGCTGTCAAGGCTCTTTTATTTTGGAATCCCACCGGAGGAAGTCCTGGACTCTGCTGGACAGTAAAAAGAGTCAGATGATGACGCTGCAACTAGTGTCCATGTAAACCTGCGTCCTCCGTCCCTTCAGAGAGAATCTTTTTAAAAATGGTGAAAAGAAACTGTTTGAAGCAGTGAGACAAAATCCTGTTTCTAACTAAAATCTGTAATATAAACCTTTAAAACATCACTACAAAGTCCACGTTCACAAGTCCAGGTACTGACACTTCTGTCAGATCAAAGGTCACTAATGTTTTATAAAATGAGAAAGCATCAGTCTGAACGTGAGAGTGAATTACAGGCTGAAATCTTTAATCAGAAAGTATCTGATGATCAAACATCTGCAGCTCCACAGAACATGTTCAGGACTTCATCATTTCTCTCACTTTGAATGAGACATTGAACCCAAACGGAAACAGATGAACTTCATTCCTGTAATTTACTTTTTTTGCCAAACAACCATTTGCTAAACAATCATGGGCTGCCCTCTCCCCCCACTGGAGCGACCGCTGCATTAAAAACACAAAACAGATCACAATGGACACTTCTCACCCTGGACACTCTCTGTCTGCACTGCTGTCCTCAGGTAGGCGGTAGTTAAACAAAAAGATGGTGTAAAAGCTACATTCAGTAAAAGTATGTTATTCAAAAGGTTATAAAAATAATTAAAGCTGCAAGCAGCGATGATCGGGCCCTCGCACCCTTGTGCACGTTCAGGCTGCAGTGGAAGCTTGTATGACTTGCTGTCATGGTTTCTCAGTTGGATATGTTTTTTACTTGTTAACTCACTCTCCTGTCATTCCAGACCCTGCCACCCTCATCAGCCAGAAATCCATTCATTCCCTTCACCTGTGCTTCCCCAGCCCAGCCACACACCTGGTTTCCCTCATCAGCAGTTCCCCCCATATACCGGCCCATTTCCACCTTCTAGTTTGCCAGATTTTCGAGTGTTTGTGGCTCACTTTCCAGCGTTCCCGATTTCTGATCAGTTTTCTGCCTGCCTGCCTGTCTGCGACCCTGCCTGATTCCGGTTTTTGGATTTTTGCCTGCCCCCTTGGATTGTTTGCCTGATCTGCCTGACTACCCGGTTTTGACCCCTGCCTGCCTTTGACCTTGATTAAAGCCTCTTGGACTCTGATTGTGTTTGGTGTCGTGCATTTGGGTTCTCTGTCTTTGAGCCGTGACACTTGCATGTAGATTCTTCAGGCCTGGACATTTAGCGGATGAAACCACCCACAACTCTCTATATCAAACCGTTCAAAAGTTATGGCAGAAAGTAGGAACTATCAGATATGGACCAATCAGATGAAGGGGGGGGGGTGCGCTCTTTGGCGTCTATCGTCGCCACGGTAACGCTTTTGACTGAGAAAAGTAGTCGTTGCAGGATCTAGACACACATTTTGATGTATAACACACCTGGGTGCACATTACGGTTCGGGCAGTATTAACGGCCGAAGAAGTGGCATAAATTTCGCCAAAATGACACGATAAATTCAAAATGGCCGACTTCCTGTTGGGTTTCGGCCATGGAGCCAAGACACTTTTCTTTAAGTTGTGACATGATACAGGTGTGTACCGATTTTCGTGCATGTACATCAAACCGTATTGTGGGGCTTGAGGCACAAAGTTTTCTAGGGGGCGCTGTTGAGACATTAGGCCACGCCCATTAATGCAAACCATTAAATATCAAATTTTTTACCAGGCCTGGCTTGGTGCAAAATTTGGTGACTTTTTGGGCACGTTTAGGGGGGCAAAAAGGCCCTCATTTCGTCGGAAAAATTAAAAGAAAAAAAGAAAGAAAGAAAGAAAGAAAGAAATTCCTACACATACAATAGGGCCTTTGCACTGCAAGTGCTCGGGCCCTAATTAATTTTATGTTCTCATTCATTTAAATAAATATTTTGTCCAAAGGTTTAGAAACAAATTTACAAAAGTTAAAAATTAGTAATATGTATTTTAGTTGTACGTGATGTTTCCCTGTCTGACTGTCTGTGAAGGTAACCTGAGTTCCAGGTGAAAGGTGACTTTACCTGTTAGTTAAGTTTCTAGTTTTCTCATTTGAGAATTAAGATTAAGATTATGATGCACGGTGAGAAGGGATCTGTGACTGATGTGTTTTGTGGTTGATTTACATTCCTGTTGAAACCTGAAAGAAAAACCACCTGAACTTTGTTTTATTTTATTTTATTTTTCTTTATAAAAAGAAGGTTTTGTCCATACTTTACCTGGTGTTAAGAGTTACTTCCAAATATACTGTCCTGTTACCCCAATAATTAGAAATAGATTTAATTACAAGTTTTTAGTAAGAGTACACTGTAAAAGAACTCAGAGCCCACTCAAGTAATTCAGGAGTAAACGAGGGCTACACAGAACAGAGAAATAAAAACAAGAACAACCCGATTCAGAGACAGATTTTATCCTACATCTGTAACAAAACTCAATCTTATCAAAAAAGTACAAACTGATATGAGGGATTGTCTGCATGTGGAGGCTATTTTCAATTATTTATTGGTTTTAATCAGTTATTTGTTCTATTTTATGTTGTGTGTAAATGTTTTTTATACTATAGTATTTACCTTATTTTCGCGACCATTAGGCGCATTTAAACATCTTATATTTTTTTCAAAATGCGCGGCGCGCCCAATAGCGCAGAGCGCCGAATCTGTGTTGTCGGGGGCTCTCACTACGGCTCCCTCGCGGGAGAACATCGGGTCCCCGCGGGCGGGAGCTCGGCTGCTCAGCGTGGCCAGAGAGCTGCGCGCCCGGCTCGTTCCCATCGCAGCGCTGAGCAGTTCTCCTGGTCTCAGCCCGTCGGGCTGCGAATGAAGCCCGACAGGCTGAGTCCTGACAACTGTTGCATATTTGATTTAGCGTAGCTGTTTAATTCAGAAACAGAGGATGAGGACTTCGATGGGTTTGATTAATGACGCTTGTTTTAAGTTTTGATTATTCATTGGTGATTTAAAAAATGTTAGTACTTTGTAATAAAGACTTAAATAAAGCACAATCAAACTCAGTTTTGCTCCCGCTCTAGTTTTAAATACGCACCCTTGTATGCTTGTGTGTGTGTTGTTGAAAGGCAGCGCCCCATATGTGTGTGTAGATGGCACCTTTTCACACGGTATATACGGTATCTATTTATTTTTTATTTACTTTCATTTCGTGGTTATAGAACAATGACAAAAAGATCTAATCTGATGTAATCTAAATCAGTGAGCGTGAGACACGTACATTCCAACAAATTCAGATGCAACATACCAGTTCTCAGGCCTCCGCGGGTCTGCAGCTCGTCAGCTCATCAAAGGAGGTTAAAGAGATTGTAAAAGAGTTGTTCGGTGCCAGTTCATTTTGTAGTTTTGTTAGCTTTGTTTCGTTAGTTGTTTGCTGGTTGCCTTTTCCTTGTGATTTTCAAGTTCCCTGTGAGGAAGTTTTTTGTTCCCTGTGGGAGTTTTTTGTGTTTCAATTAAACCACACCGTGAGTTTTGGCTAAAGTTTAATCCGGTTTGGTGTTGTGCGCTTGGGTTCAAAGAAAACATCCATAACACACAGCCTTTTTGGTTGCTGGGTAAAGTCCCTCAGGTTTGAATCCTGTAAATGTTGTTGTTGTTATTATTATTATTATTATTATTATTATTATTATTATTATTATTTGGTTAAACCGTGAATCCCCCTGTTGTTGAATTGTATTATACAAATCAACTTGCCTTGACTCCCCCCCTAAATTACATATTCCTGTGAAGTTAAAGAGAGCAGACACATTTTAGAGACACATAAACCCTGCTGGATAAAACTGAATAAACACAACAGACACTCAGTACGTTTACATGCACAAACAGAAAGTCAAATTGTTGCTTTAATCGTCCCGATATCGAAGTTTTAAAAGCCACATATACTTCTTAGCCGGGCTGTAGTCGAACCGAAATGAAGCTCTTGAGATCGAGTTTGTAGTGCCAGATAATGCGTCCTAATCCAATTTATTCCAGCATGTGTACCCAACCCACGCTGAACCAAACTAGCGACCGCCCCCAGGACTCCCCCTTCTGGAAGTGACGAGCTGCGGGAGCAGGAATAATAACGGTCACGGCATCACAACAACATGGTAATAGAATAAGAAGAGGAAGACTTTGCTGCACCGTACCTACAACATGATCAGCTTAGTATGTACAACATTTACAGAGCTGCTACATTTGTTAGCGTCCTTTTTTTCGCATCTTGTTGTACCTTGTTGTTGTACCAGAAGAACGCCCACGTGAAAGTGCGTGTGGCACCACCTAGTGTTGCGGAGTCGAACTTACCTCACTCAATAATCGATTGTCAACTCGTGCATGTTTACTTGGATTTAAAACTCCAGTTTAATCGTTATCTAGATTGTTGCCAATGAAGAAATCATGCGTTTCAGAAACACGTTTTTTACTGAGTTTATTAAACTATTGTTATGTCTGATTCTCCGTGAAATTATGGACAGAGGTGATGATAACCTGCAGCTTTATTGTAACTGAACTGGTTCTTGTCAGCCGTAACCACGACAAAAACCACCCAGCAACCAGTATCTGTCACTAACTGCACTCTCCCTCCTCCGTTTATCTCTTAAAAGTGCAGAAGCAACAAACCGTGAGCCGCTCGGTGGCACAGTGGGTTAAGCAAGCGGCTCATATACTGAGGCTACAGTCCTCCTGCAGCACCCTGCATGTCATCCCCATTCTCTCTCTCTACCCCTGTCTGCAACTTGAATAAAGGGCCACTGGAGCCACACAATATCTTAAAAAAAAAAAAAATTCCAGAAGCAACTAAACACGTACAGAACCGCAGGTTACTACAAGATGTGGTCCATTACTGAGCAGTTAGGGTCAAAGTTAGTCAGAAAAGCTCCGTAATTATATCAACAAACTACCGTTGGTGAGTCAATCTTTATCAATGATCCAAAATACTTACATTTATGTTTACTTGTGTGGCTGAGCAGTCCTGAACTTGAAGTATTTGACCAAACTGTGAGAAGCTGAAACTCTGACACTATTTAATTCTGAGAAACAACAATTACAGCAAGGTGAGAGGAAATCTCTCTCCCCAAGGCTGCAGCCCTTTATCAGACTGAAAGTATCAGTGTTCTGTAGCTTATATATCTCCAGGAATGTTTTTTTTAACTGTAACCAGTTTCCCAGCTCTGATGCCTGCATGTCTTGAGTACCTCCCTGCATCATACCGCACATGTATTCATAGAGTTAAACAGTCCATGACATGACGACGACTGTTTACGTCAGAGGGCGGGACTCACCTGTCAAATCTGACCGGCCCTCGAGGACAAGGGTTGAAGACCCCTCCCCCAGAGGATTAAGATATCATAGTATGAATCAGGAAATCTCAACCTAAAACTCCTGATTGTAAAACCAATCAGCACTAGTGGAAATATTGTGTAACTGCAGGTTTTCACCTGACACACAGAGAAAGGTGGAGCAGCACAACTCACCTGCCTCACCCATAACTGGTCCCTGGACTAGTCTCAGGAACGGACCAACCCGGGGTTCCCCAGAGACAAAGGCGTATGGTGAGTAAGAAACTGAGATGTCCAAAGGCCCACCGAGATTACTGATGACCAGTCCAGAAATTAAACATTTAGGTACCACATTAGTGGCCCACCAGCTCCCCCTGGTGGTCACTAATGGAGATGGAACCAAACATGTCAGGTTATATTGAAGCAAATGAGGAGGGTGGTGGGGGTAGTTGTTGGTGTTGATTAGGGATGGGAATCGAGAATCGCTTCTTGTTCAAAACCGGTTCCCAGTGTTTCAATTCCTTGGAATCGTTTGGGAATTTTGCAAACGATTCCCTTTTCGATTCCAGTGGGAACGAACAACTTCATCGCGCACATTGCGTAACCCAGCAGTCAATAGTAGACACAGCTCCCAAGTGATCAAACGCTCGACAGTCCGGTAACATTTCAGTTAATAAGACGACAACAAGACAACTTGCAATACTTGCCAAGTCAATATTTCATCAAAGGGAGGAAATACTACCAACATGCAAACACATTTGTGCACACAGCAGCAATAACAATCAATGAATGTCGCGTTTTCGATCCACTCCGGACTGACATCAGTAATTCTCAAGCCAGCAGCAGCAGCAGCAGCAGCAGCAATGTTACCTAGTCCTTAGTTAATAATTCTGCTGGTAACTATTTCACTAACGAACACTGCCTATCATATTAGCACCATTTGCCTCATTGTCGTCCTTTTTTCCCCAAATGAGAAACGATAAGGGAATCGATAAAGAACCGAATCGTTAAGTAGAATAAAAATGGAATTGGAATCATAAAAATTTTATCAATTCTCATCCCTAGTGTTGATAATAAACAGAAAACTTTAATATTCTTAAAATTTTAACAAACTTAAATATAAATTTCTCTTTTTTTTGCCTCCATTTGTATCTAAGATGAGTCAGAACAAAATAAAGTATATTTTCTCCACTTTAAAGATTAAAAATATGATTCACAAAGATCAGGATAAAAGTGCTGTACAGATGACAAACATACTGCAACTTGTGGTACTTAAATTAACCGCTGATTTCTGCAAAATCTTGCTTCATTTGTTCCCTTCTGGGATAAATAAAGTAATTTTGAATTAAATTTAACTGAATTAGATCTATTGCTCGTGTAGTTTCAGTATAAAGTTCCTCTCCACAACGGACCTCAATCCAGGGAAGCCTCACTGCTGGAGGCCTCCGCTGGTCGTCGGTGATGTTCCAGCTGTAGCAGGCGCTACTTTGGACCTTGAGATGGTTTGTGAGAGCTGGAGCGCACGATGACATGTTTCCTGCAATAGTTCAGATTGGTTGCCTGGAGGATGCTACACTGTACGTCCACTCCTGTTTAAACCTGAAGCGTCAAACCGACGATGATGTGCGTGCAGACACATCATTCAAGTAGGATCCGGTTTCATTTTTAATAAAGGTGAGTTGTTTTATAAGTCACATGATGTTTCTATATTTTGAAGGTTTACTTTAAATCATGCTCTGCTTTTGTTTATCTTCTGATAAATTATGTTTCATCACATCCTCGTTGAATATTACAGCTTTAAGATGTTTGCAGTCGGTTTTCTGTACTTATCTTTGAATGATTAAAGATTTTCTGTCGTTTTACCTCCGGCCTCCGACTGGCTGAAACCAGTTCGGACACGTTTGAATGTTTGCACAGTTAACGGCAGCAAAACTAGCTACGCTGGCTTTCACTTTTACTTTACAAATATACTTTGATACTTCAGTGCAAGAATAAACTTAGAAAAACATGTTTGACGCACAGAAAGAATAAAAGTATTGTTGTCTAACTAATAATCACTGCAGTTTGGATAGAATATGTTTATTTACAGTTGTACAAAGAGACTTTAAATATGTACTATGTATGATACCATTAACATAAAAAATGTCAAAAACATTTTTATCAAAGGATAGAAAAATATATCTGTACAGTGCATATATACAACAACATACAGGGATATAATGTCAAATTAAGACACATTGAGTGTTCTTAGGAACGGATGACTGAACACAGCAGCTCCTCCTAAAACAATTACAGTACAGTTGAAAGATTGAATAAATTACGTCATCAATCAAGACTAGCTTAACCCCCTGAGACCTGGCGTCCACATGTGAACATCATATTTTGCTGCCCATTTCATGTTTCATTTGTTAACAGGGGCAAAACAAATAAAACATTATGTGTAAAAATTCTTAAAGGTTACAAAAGTTTAAAGAAAAATACATCTTAGAATATTCTTCGACATGCCTTCGGCTGAAAAGTTTTAATTCGAAGACTTTCCCTGAGTGGTGTATAAAAGTTTAAACTATTTAGTATTGTATACTCCACTGGGTCCTTTATCCCAAAATATTCTATTATCTATTTAATTTGTTCCTTTAGACCTGAAATATAAACTACATATGGAGGTGCTGGATTTTCACAGTGGGATCTGAAACCAAACGGTTAAGTCATTTGAAAAGGGAGGTAAATCCAATTTTTTGTCTATTGCAAAATGACACAGACTACATCAGGGATGGCCAAGTCTGGTCCTGGAGAACCACTATCCTGCATGTTTTAAATGTTTCCCTGTATTAACACACCCTCATACAAATGAATTTTATAAACCGGAATGACAAGCTTGTGAAGTCCATTAATTAAAATCCGCGGTGCTGAAACAGAGAACATCTAAAACATCCAGGACAGTATATTTCCAGGACCTCTAGTTAGTGTAAACTCTAGTGTGTTAGAGTCAGTAGTCATAGCTGCAGCTATAGAACAAGACTATAATAGTTAGTCTCAAATATAGCTTTGTGGTAGATATGCTGCTATAGGCCTCTGCTGCAGGGGGGCACTGACATGATCCACTGGGCGGTGCCTCTCACCCTTCTTCCCCTCTCCTCTTTCCTTCTTCTCTTCTCCTCTTCCATTTTTTTATTTATTATAAGTATCTCCTAGCCATCATTTTTGTCCATCCTCCTGTAGTTTCTTGTGCTGGCCCCCTTTTTTCTCTTCTGTGCATGCTTGCAGGCCGGAGCTTCAGGAGCTGCTGGCCTGCAGTCCCCCCCTCTGATCACCCCACTGCTGCTTCCACCTGCCTGTGTGGATGTCTGCTGTGTGCTTGCTGACGTCCTGGCCTGCCGATCCCACCAGTCTGGCCTCCGGCAGGAGGGTCCCCCCTTATGATCCTGGTCCTGCTCAAGGTTTCTTCCTCCTAAAGGGGAGTTTTTCTTGCCACTGTTTGGCTTAAGGTTTTTCTCCCACTAGGGGAGTTTTTACCTGCCATTGTTTATGTAATAATTGCTCGGGGGTCATGTTCTGGTCTCTGGAAAGGGTCTAGAGACAACTCTTGTTGTAATAGACGCTATAAAAATAAAATTGAATTGAATTGAACCTGGGTTGAAGACTACTGGTCTAAAACATCCAGGGGTCCCGGGGACTGGTATTAAGAAACACTGAGCCAGTCAAACCTGATCAAAGATCAGACAGATGACTTCTAAACCAAGTTGTCCTCTGCCTGTTGGTTGGTCTGTGGAGTCATCAGAGGAGTGTCTGGATCAGGGCGTGTTTGCTCTCTATCAAGTGTTCAATCATCCGGAGCAGCCAAGTCGCCACGATGCTGCTCGCCTGTGCTGTTGATGTTGACGATGATCAGGAGGTCGATGAGAGCGTCCCGTTGTTGAAGCCTGTTATCCTGTCGTTGATCTTTACAAAACATATGAAGCTGATTTAAACATTGAAAGATGTGCAATATATAATAAGTCTGTTGATAACAATAAGGAACACGTACCCTTGCTATATTGTATATAAAAAGTTATCACAAAATGTCCAACAACAGCAACTACTCCAACAATCGCTAGAGCCATGCCCCATTTCATCTTAGTTGATGGTGCTTCAGTAGGTGGCTCTGAACACAAACAACATCACAAAAGCTGCGTTTCTACCGTGTTTTCAGCAGAGGGAACATTTATAAAAGTTATTGGGGGTATAACATCTCACTCACTTTTAGTGACCACCGGTCTTGACGGTGGAGGTTTCTGAGCTGAAGGAGAGTTGTCCACATTCAAGACAAAGTTTACTGCAGAAGACATCTGTGTTAATATTTGGTACATTAGACACACAGTAACTTGAAGACACCAACAACAGATGTGTTTGAGTTACTTACCAGAGGCTTGAACAGCTGTTCTTCCAAGTGTCCGGTCAAAGTGTGTCAGCTGACAGACGTAACTTCCAGAGTCTTCTGGAGTCAGTCTGGACAGTCTGAACTTAATCTGACCATCTTTGAGAGCGTCTTTGTCACAACGAACTCGTCCTCTAAACTGAGGATCTTGAAATTCTGCGACTTCATCCCCCCTTACCATCAGAAACAGAATCCTAGAATGATGTGAAATCTCAATACAGTTCAAGGTGGTGGAAGACACATCAGTCTGGGCGTGGAAGTCCCAACTGATGGTGATGTTGTCGTGCTCCGCCGCATGATAGACCACCTTAGCTGTTTTTACTGCATGTGTCCCTGCAGGACAAACAGACATTAGTCTTTATTAAATGTCTGTGTGTGTATGTGTGTATATCTATGGGCGTGTGTATATGTATGGACGTGTGTATACGCGTATAAGTATGGACGTGTGTATACGTGTATATGTATGGACGTGTGTGTACGTGTATATGTATGGACGTGTGTGTACGTGTGTATGTGTATGGACGTGTGTATACGTGTATATGTATGGACGTGTGTGTACGTGTATATGTATGGACGTGTGTATACGTGTATATGTATGGACGTGTGTATACGTGTATATGTATGGACGTGTGTGTACGTGTGTATGTGTATGGACATGTGTATACGTGTATATGTATGGACGTATGTATACGTGTATATGTATGGACGTGTGTGTACGTGTATATGTATGGACGTGTGTGTACGTGTATATGTATGGACGTGTGTGTATGTGTATATGTATGGGCGTGTGTATATGTATGGACATGTGTGTAGGTGTATATGTATGGACGTGTGTGTACGTGTATATGTATGGACGTGTGTGTACGTGTATATGTATGGACGTGTATGTACGTGTATAAGTATGGACGTGTGTATACGTGTATATGTATGGACGTGTGTATACGTGTATATGTATGGACGTGTGTGTACGTGTGTATGTGTATGGACGTGTGTATACGTGTATATGTATGGACGTGTGTAAACGTGTACATGTATGGACATGTGTATACGTGTATATGTATGGACATGTGTATACGTGTATATGTATGGACGTGTGTATACGTGTATATTTTTGGACGTGTGTATACGTGTATATGTATGGACGTGTGTGTACGTGTATATGTATGGACGTGTGTATACGTGTATATGTATGGACATGTGTATACGTGTATATGTATGGACGTGTGTATACGTGTATATTTTTGGACGTGTGTATACGTGTATATGTATGGACGTGTGTGTACGTGTATATGTATGGACGTGTGTATACGTGTATATGTATGGACATGTGTATACGTGTATATGTATGGACGTGTGTATACGTGTATATTTTTGGACGTGTGTATACGTGTATATGTATGGACGTGTGTGTACGTGTATATTTTTGGACGTGTGTATACGTGTATATGTATGGACGTGTGTGTACGTGTATATGTATGGACGTGTGTATACGTGTATATGTATGGACATGTGTATACGTGTATATGTATGGACGTGTGTATACGTGTATATTTTTGGACGTGTGTATACGTGTATATGTATGGACGTGTGTGTACGTGTATATGTATGGACGTGTGTGTACGTGTATATGTATGGACGTGTGTGTACGTATATATGTATGGACGTGTGTAAACGTGTACATGTATGGACATGTGTATACGTGTATATGTATGGACGTGTGTATACGTGTATATGTATGGACGTGTGTGTACGTGTATATGTATGGACGTGTGTGTACGTGTATATGTATGGACGTGTGTGTACGTGTGTATATGTATGGACGTGTGTATACGTGTGTATATGTATGGACGTGTGTATATGTATGGACTTGCGTGTAGGTGTACAGTATATGTATGGACGTGTGTGTATGCGTATATGTATGGACGGGTGTGTACGTGTATATGTATGGACGTGTGTGTACGTGTATATGTATGGACGTGTGTGTACGTGTGTATATGTATGGACGTGTGTATACGTGTGTATATGTATGGACGTGTGTATATGTATGGACTTGCGTGTAGGTGTACAGTATATGTATGGACGTGTGTGTATGCGTATATGTATGGACGGGTGTGTACGTGGTCATTTCTGAACTTGTTCTGTTCAACATGTCTTCGGTACTCAACAGGAACAATCAAACAAACTTTTCAGAGGTTTTGTACCTCCAATGAGTTGACGGTTGACTCACCAGGCCCAGAAGACATCACGTGAACGAACACAAGGATGAAGTTCAGTTCTGTCACTGTGACACAGAACACATCTTCATTAGACAGAAGTTCTGGGCGTCGTGAACCAGAGTGAAAGCAAAACCCAGGTTTGTTCAGACATAGATTTAAAAGATATAAGGATTCATTTCTAAAAGGCCTTTTTAAAGCAGTTATTATCAGTTTCTGCACATATTTAAAATACCTCATTTAAGCACCTTGAAAATAATCATGAGTCATTCACATCAGGTATAAGAGGTGAAAACAGGTGGACAGTCCTGGTCCTCAGGGACCACTATCCTGCAGGTTTTACACCAGGGTGGACAGTCCTGGTCCTCAGGGACCACTATCCTGCAGGTTTTAGACCAAGGTGGACAGTACAGGTCCTCAGGGACCACTATCCTGCAGGTTTTAGACCAGGGTGGACAGTCCTGGTCCTCAGGGACCACTATCCTGCAGGTTTTACACCAGGGTGGACAGTCCTGGTCCTCAGGGACCACTATCCTGCAGGTTTTAGACCAGGTTGGACAGTCCTGGTCCTCAGGGACCACTATCCTGCAGGTTTTACACCAGGGTGGACAGTCCTGGTCCTCAGGGACCACTATCCTGCAGGTTTTAGACCAGGGTGGACAGTACAGGTCCTCAGGGACCACTATCCTGCAGGTTTTAGACTAGGGTGGACAGTCCTGGTCCTCAGGGCCCACTATCCTGCAGGTTTTAGACCAGGTTGGACAGTCATGGTCCTCAGGGACCACTATCCTGCAGGTTTTAGACCAGGGTGGACAGTACTGGTCCTCAGGGCCCACTATCCTGCAGGTTTTAGACCAGGTTGGACAGTCCTGGTCCTCAGGGACCACTATCCTGCAGGTTTTACACCAGGGTGGACAGTCCTGGTCCTCAGGGACCACTGTCCTGCAGGTTTTAGACCAGGGTGGACAGTACAGGTCCTCAGGGACCACTATCCTGCAGGTTTTAGACCAGGGTGGACAGTCCTGGTCCTCAGGGACCACTATCCTGCAGGTTTTAGACCAGGTTGGACAGTCCTGGTCCTCAGGGACCACTATCCTGCAGGTTTTAGACCAGGGTGGACAGTACTGGTCCTCAGGGCCCACTATCCCGCAGGTTTTAGACCAGGGTGGACAGTCCTGGTCCTCAGGGCCCACTATCCCGCAGGTTTTAGACCAGGTTGGACAGTCCTGGTCCTCAGGGACCACTATCCTGCAGGTTTTAGACCAGGGTGGACAGTACTGGTCCTCAGGGCCCACTATCCCGCAGGTTTTAGACCAGGGTGGACAGTCCTGGTCCTCAGGGCCCACTATCCCGCAGGTTTTACACCAGGGTGGACAGTCCTGGTCCTCAGGGACCACTATCCTGCAGGTTTTAGACCAGGGTGGACAGTACAGGTCCTCAGGGACCACTATCCTGCAGGTTTTAGACTAGGGTGGACAGTCCTGGTCCTCAGGGCCCACTATCCTGCAGGTTTTAGACCAGGTTGGACAGTCCTGGTCCTCAGGGACCACTATCCTGCAGGTTTTAGACCAGGGTGGACAGTACTGGTCCTCAGGGCCCACTATCCTGCAGGTTTTACACCAGGGTGGACAGTCCTGGTCCTCAGGGACCACTATTCTGCAGGTTGCAAAACAGTGATCGACACAACCTGATACAAATGTCTCATCAACAGACCTGCATGCCAATCTGATGATTAACTTTGAGTTTAAAACTTCCCGTACACCATCAAACTGCAGGAATGTCAACAAACAAGTGAAGCTCAAAAACACTTAAAAGTTATAAAAGCAAACAAAGATGACACCCGTTTCATGTCTTTGTTGTTTCTGCAGATTTACAAAGTTCAATCAACAAATATTTTGCTTCAGATCCCCCATTTCAGTCCCACCTTTTAGCCGTCTATGTCGAAGCTAAACGTTTACGTCTCTACCTTTACGGGCTCTGCTTTGTGATACTTTTTGTTTTACTTTGCTTTTCTGAGCTGAGCTGAAAAATCATTTGACAAAAAAGTAAGTAAAACCCAACGATGAGCTCTGGACACTCGACGTGATCGTTAAGGTTGGAACCCTTTCCATGAGCCCCAGTGAATTAATGTCAAATCTTCAGTCAGGTATCAACACAGATGTAAAGCACAGCTGATTTACACATAAGAATCAATATGGAGAAACAAACATTTTAGAAAGTTACTCACTTGTTTGTAGCTATTCCATTTTATATTCGATGATATATTATAATAAACGTTGTGACTCTTCAGTTGCAGGTTGAGTGTGAGAACTACTGCAGCCTATTTACCTCGAAGTCAGAGTGGGAGGGGCTGCAAATGTTTTTATAAGGAGGAACTAGTTGACAAACCGGACTTTAGGTATTTTGTTTGCCATCTTATCATAACTACTGTTTAGTCTGTAAGTACATTTTGTTCTTGTGATGGAGGAACTTATTTTGTTCTTGTGATGGAGGAACTTGTTGGGGGGAGGTTTGATGCTTCCAGGGCAGAACCACCTATGAAGGTGTCCAGGCTGCTGAAGATGCTGAAGTGACGCTCCAGGAGTCGGACCCATCCTTCCAGCAGATGTTAGGTTTTAGAAAATAAAGGAATTATGCCCGTGTATGTTCCTCCTAAAGGGGAGTTTTCCTTGCCACTGTTTGGCTTAAGGTTTTTCTCCCACTATGGGAGTTTTTACCTGCCATTGTTTATGTAATAATTGCTCGGGGGTTTATGTTTATGTTTATGTTCATGTTCTGGATCTCTGGAAAGCGTATAGAGACAACATCTGCTGTATTAGACGCTATATAAAAAAAATTGAATTGAATTGAATTGAATTAACTCACTCAACATGATCTCATTTATCTTGTTTTACCAAATGAAATAAGATTTATTATTTGGTTGAACTTGTACACAAAGGTTCATCAACACAACATGAAACTTTGTGATGAACTGTTGATGTGTTTATGCAGTGGGCTTCACAAGGACATCTTGCACCGCTTTACCTCACAACTGTTAAACAAAAAGAATGTTGAACTGACAGACATCAAATCATTTTGCTCAATCAGGGAAGTCAACAAATCAACCGAATACCAGTCTAAGCAGTTTTCCCTGTTTTATCCTGAAGAAAAACATTGTTTTTTCTCCTTTAAAACACAACAGACAGATACATTTTTGTGCATTTAGAATTTTAGATGAAAGTAACTTAAGAACAACTGCACAATTGTAGATATTATGACGTCACATGCAGCACCTGAGGGATGTTTTGAAGTCAAACGTCTGTGTTGATGTTGATGATGTTGGAGATTTGGATTTAAACTGAATATTTAGTTTGATACAACTTTATTTAATAATAAAACAAAGTACAAAAACCATAGATATGCTCAGCTAAAGATATAAAAAAAGATACAATAAAAGTTACGACGACATGAAGGGTAAAAGGATACATCACCAAACCAATAAACAGAAGAAATAAACAAAACAAGCAAATAAGGAGAGAAGAAACACAAAAAAGGATAAGTCTATGTACAAATCTTTCTTGTCGTTTTTATCGCTCTTTACACAATCCATATATTTTAAGAATTGTATATACATTTTAATTCACTTGAAAATTGGATAAAACAAAGAAACAATTAGAATTTTTGTGTAAATGACATTAACCAAACAAAATCAATAAGTTTGAGATGAATTCGATCTGGCTATTTTTATGGGCAAAGTAAGTGACAATAAAAGTACAATTGAGGTTCACTTTATATGTTGTTTTGCACAAAACATATTCTAGTCAGGTTCAAAACGCGAGTGTATGTTGAACGGATGTCTGCGTCATGTTGGAGCTGACGTCATAACTGGCATCAACACTTCCTATTCCCCAGAGAGTTTTTAAATGGAACAATACATATATCTTATATAAGAACAAATATATCTTCCTGCAACAATGTTTGGATAATAATATACCTTTACTGAGTCAGCGGTTTGATCAGCACGGGCATCTTTACAGTTATGTTGAAGGAATACAACATTATGGGATCCCTGTTACACCCGAAGACTTTTCTGTGGATTTTGATTCAGGGCCTTCAGGCGTTATCTCCCTTTTTAAAGATCTGAATGGGAACAACATCTTTAAGCGTAACTGAAACGGCATTGGGGAAAGTTTGTTTCACAGGTAATAATGCAAATAAAAACAAGATTATTAGCCAACTATTTCAACAAGATATTCATCGATATCATGTGACGTCACACAGTACTCGCAGCGCCATCTTTAGGACCGACTTTCAGCATGCCGTCTATCTGTTGTGCTGTGGGATGCGACAATAATAAGTCTAAAAAAACGGGATTGACCTTTTATCAGTGCTTTAAGTGGGCCGTGGGATATTGTGATGTTTAAATGTTCTTTTATTTTCTTCCTTTCACTCGTGTTGAAAGCCGGTTGAAAGCGCTGTAGGAAACAGTCATGATGAGGAACGGCTGATCCAGTTAGTTGAAATGAGAAGTTATCTATGATTCCTCCTCATTTCACCACAAAAACCACAATAAAGTGGCAGAAATAAATAATATCCTATTATTATATAGGTCCCAGAACATCGGACGGGAGAGAGAGAAAAGGTCCTGTAAGTGGGGGGGGGGGGGGGGGGGGGGGGGGCGAACAGCAGTGTCAGAGCAGTGTTTCCCAACCCTGGTCCTCGAGGCCCACTGTCCTGCATGTTTTAGATGTTACTTGGGCTGGGCGATATGGACCAAAAGTCATATCTCGATATTTTCTAGCTAAATGGCGATACTCGATATATATCGATATTTTTTCTGTGCCATAATTGGGGTTTCCCCCAAAGCATTATAGCATAGCATCTCTGTTAGCTTCATTTTTTTCTGAGGTCAGTTTTAATACAAAGCCTCGTGCCAAATGTCACACAGGTTCCTTTATTAACAGAGGTCTGCACAATATCAAAATGTATAAAACATATGAAATAAAAATAAACTGCCTGCATATATAGAATAAAAATGCTTCTTGAATAAAATAAAACAAATATCCCTTTCCTGCATAACAATTAAATTAAAATACTTATTTAATTTATTTGTCTTACTCATTTAGCTAGTAGCCAGGACCGCCTCTGCTTGTATTCACAGTGACTGTCATGAAACCTTTTGGTCTCGGCCAGACAACCGACACGCTTTCAGTTTTCATATTTAACCCCCGCTTTCATTTATGCTGGAAAAATGTTTGGTTTGGTTACACTGAGTATGATAATAAACTGGATTCCCAGTATTATTTGATTAATTTGTTGTTTTACCCCCAGGCCACCACCCTCTTAAATTAAGGCATCTTCTAATTTGTTATTTTATTGCTCAGTGAGGCTGTTTTTACCAGGTTATATTCCTGTGTACATTGTACATTTGGCGAAATAAAGTGATTTCTGATTCTGATTCTGATAATTCATTTATGTAAATCTTACATAAACATTTCTAAATTTTCTGGTAAGAAACCAAACTTGTTTTGAACTGTCTGCATATATTAAACCATAAATCTCCGCCCTCTGTGATTGCGAGAATAAAAAAGCTGTTAAAACTTGTGATCCATGTAAGCTGTACAATGTTTTTACTGGGTAAGTTTTATTTTATTAAATATTTGTCTGTCCTGCTAAAAAACCCTGGCATACTTGATTGATAATGATTGTTTGTTTGTGTATTAATGTTGTATAAGACATTCCATCAGCGCTGGTTTTTTTTATATTATTATTGACAGATATATAAAGAAAAGGTACAAAACTTCAGAATAAAATGCAGTTACAAATTAAGGACAGTAAATTATATTCAAAACAAATAGAAGGCTTGAGGTTTAAGGAGGAAAAAAATGTTTTAAAAAAATCAGGAAATATCATATTTTTCACATAGGCTTCTCGTTTCAACCGCTGTGGGGTTTATCCTCTGTTTAAGACTGTCTGAATATGATATTAATATAGCTTTGAGAACAATTATATTTGGACGTTGGCCAGCAAATGTAGTACAGTGAATATGATATTTAGCAATAATTAAGAGAAGGTTAACTAAATATACTTTATCTGGGCTTGTCATACCATTTCTTCATACACCAAATAGTACATGTTGAATTCTCAATTTAAAGGAAGAATCAACTTTAGCATTTATAAAATTATTAAGGTCAATCCAGAGATCATGAGTATATGTGCAATTCCAGAATAAGTGAGATATTGTTTCATCCACATTACCACAAAAAGAACAGAGTGTATCAATGTTTATCTTATATTTAATAAGAATAGTCTTGACTGGATAGCATCTATGAAGTATTTTAAAAGTAACTTCTCTTACTTTGTTTGTAATAATCCTTTTTCTTGATAAGACCCATGTTTTTTTTTTCCAATCTATCTCATTATATTAAGTTATTCCAATAGCAAACTGCTGCAGGTTTAGAAACAATATCTCTCTGTATAATATACCTAATGCAATGATTTGTAGCTTTATCACTTAGTAAAGGGCAAATATTACCAACATATATGTAATCAGGATTCAACCTTGGAATATTACAATTTTTACCTTTAGGAGCAAAACACAGTAACTTTCTAGCACCGTCTGCATCAAACACAGTTGAATATTCTAACAGGAAAAACATAGATGGAAAGAAATTCTTCATAATTGAGTAACTGACCATTATCATTCAATAGTTGACTAACCAGTAAAATATTATGATCAACCCATCTCTTAATATATAAAGATTTGTTTTTGAATCTAATATCTTGATTGTTCCAAATGAAATATTTGTGGGGAGATAAATTGTGTGTGTACATCATGGACCAGGATAGTAGAAGTTGGCTGTGAAAATTAGATATATTCATAGGTAATTTGGAAATATTGTAGTTACACCTGAGCAGAAAATTTAGTCCTCCTAATAAATTAAACACATGGGCAGCAATAAACCCAAATTGAGTTGGAATCTTTCAAGAAAAGTTTGATCTATTTGACCTTGAAGGAATTCATCAGCGCTGTTCTCAGTCTTGCTGTGAATGACGTGATAAAAGAAGAAACGGCCCCCTTACCTACTTCCTCCTTTTGAAAAAAGGGGCGTTTTTTCACAAATCTGGTTTTCTTTTCAAGCTTTTTCTTGTTTTCTCGACCTTTGCGGGAGGATTGATCCGTCGCAGGTCCGAGCTTTGCTCGCGGACTCGGACGTGAAGCTGAAACTGCGAGATGCGACAGTTTGAGGAAAGTTTTTGAAGGGAGCGCGTTTCTTACGCACATGTTTTTTTTTAAAGATTTCACAAGACACAATTCAAATACATGTGACATCAAAGTTAAA
The DNA here is from genome assembly GCF_033807715.1 of Cololabis saira. NCBI lineage: Eukaryota > Metazoa > Chordata > Actinopteri > Beloniformes > Belonidae > Cololabis > Cololabis saira. Next base: position 8,978,115 of record NC_084606.1, on the reverse strand, counting down.
AAAAACTAACGGATCTTCACTTTATTTGGGATCCCTTTGGTGTGTTAGCGACTTTATATTGCATCTCTGGTCTGAAATCCTCCTCTTTGCTTCTCTTAGCAACTGCGGTAATGTGAGTTTGTTTTTCGTTGCGTGCGTACTAGAGTAAATACGGTAGGCACGGTTCTCGAGCAAAGTGAAGGTCCTACAAGATACATAACGCCTACGTGCTTTTACTGGAGAAATGTGGAGAAAAATCACCTCCAAAATGAGTCAACTTATTAGTTATATTTCACTGCCGTAAAGGGGAGAAAAATCACCTTTCAGTGCCATTTTACTGTAGTAATGTGGAGAAAAATCTGTTTAAAATTACCCCTATAATAAATGTTACTGTAGTAATGTGGAGAAAAATCTGTTTAAAATTACCCCTATAACAAAAGCCATTTACAGAATGCTGACATTTGATCTTACCTCACATCAATTCCTTCATGTTCCTCTTTTTTTTTTTTGCATATTGTTCCTGTCATCTCACTCTACCTCTGGTACAATTTTGGTAACATTTTACTGTAGAAATTTGGAGAAAAATCATTTTGAAATGACCCCCTATGATAAACTATACTGTGTATAGAGGATCTTTGCTACCGTATTTACTCTAGTACGCACGCAACGAAAAACAAACAGCGGCTCACATTACCGCAGTAAGGCTTTCATTTGAGGAAGACTGCGTCAGCCTTGTGATTATTTCTCGCCCTTTTTCAGGTATGTTACCAGTACATTTGCAATGTAAATGGTCTAAATAAGTTTGTGATATATTTCTGAGTAGTTAGAGAATGTTTATGTTTGGTTAAAAGTAATGTAGAGCAGAGTTTTACCGAGTCTTGTCGTGTGTGTGTGTGTGTGTGTGCCATGTTGTGTACCTACGTCTAATTTTTCTATTGTTTACAAGTCTACAGGTGCATAATGTAAATGTATTTTGAACACTTGAACGTGTCATTTATTGGTTATTAAGTAGGTTTTATGATTATTTGCGAGAGTCTACTGAAGTTCTTGAGCTAATACTAGACATTATACGTTTAGTAAAATGAGATCTATCGGTGCGTCCGAAATGCCATACTAAAAAGTATATACTAAAAAGTATACTTAAATTCGGCACACTTTTGAGTAAATATCAGTAGTATGCATTAATTCGGATGTACTATTAAAAGCGCACATGTCACTTCCTGCCGTTGGGAGGGGGAGTTGTTACCATGGTAACCTGTCACAGCAGCAGCACAGCTCCGCTCTTTCCCGTTTATTCTGGCCGAAACAAGATGACATTATATAATATTATTAAATACGAATATTATAATATTAATATTATATAATAATATTATTATACTTATGACATATACGTATCACTTAGCAACCAAACACCGCTGCATTGCATTGTGGGAAGTTTCTGCTCAGCTAGTGTCCATCAATCCACACTAATACATTTCTCCAGAATGAGTATGGATAGTACATACTTTTGACTACGTTCTAATGTTTCGGACGCACAAAAAAATCTCACATACTCATTTTGCATACTCATTAGGGTGGAAGTATGCGATTTCGGACGCAGCGCATGTCTCAGAGCAAAACTTGCTGCGTCCGAAAGGCACCAACAGGCAAGTATCTTCTTGCTGTTTGAGCTTGCGTTTGCGTCCGTTCGGGTCCACCAACAACGGCAACGTTCCTCGCGTAGTACGTGAGGAGAGCGGGTCGTACCGGCGGTGACCGATAGGGGGCAGTAAGCAGAGCAACAGTTGGAAAAGTGATATATATATATTTAGTAGCAGAGGTAGTAGCAGTAGCAGATTAGAACAACAAACAAGTTTACATGACAATATTGGATGATGTAGTTATAACATTGCTTTGGTTACAATCCCTGTATAATATAAAGATAAAACAGGAGGTCATATATTTGGGGATTGTTATCTCTAAGGACAAAACAGCAATTGAAAAGATGAATATTTGGAACAATGTGGACAAGTTTAAGTCAATTCTAAGGGATGCAAAGGGATATTTCAATTTTTGGCAGTCTTATTATCAAAAAATGGATAGTCTGTCCAGACTCATTTATCCGGCATTCTCCTTACCCATCTCAACAAGAATGATCAAAACAATAAATACCGTTAATTCTAAGTTCATATGGAGAAATAGATGTCAATATATAAGAAAGATTGACATGGTAAAAAACTATGATGATGGGGGGTTGAATGTGATCGATTTCGATATTATATTACTGAATTTCTCCTCTGGGAGATCAATAAAGTCTTCTATTCTATTATGAACGGTGTCTTGAAACTGAAATGGTTAAAATCTTTCCTTACAAATAGATATAGACATAGACATTCCTTCTGGTTTATTGTTCCTAATATGATTTTCCAAAAAATGGGTGGAATAGACTTTCTTCTACGCTGGGACTGATTGTAGCTCATCACCTTTTAAACTCTCTGCTTTCTATCAGCAAGTCCTTCTCTATTGGAAATTGATTTATAGTCATAATTTTACACAACACACCTGTATGGAACAACAGGTACATTTTGCTCAGTAGAAAATCTGTTTATATAGAGGATTGGAAATCGAAGAGTCGAGAGTCTGGGCTATTGCACACTTTCTGGATGATACTGGTAATATGTTACAGTTTGAGGATTTTTGCAAAAAATACCAAATTCAATGTACTGTTAAGCATTATAAGTGATAAAAGCCATACCAGTTTCTCTGAGGTCGATGGTTAAAGAAGACATTCGTCACTCTAAGGTCTCTCCTGAACTGAGACAGCTCTGCATTAAAGATTTAGATTTTTGTGACTTTAAATTTAACAAAGTCATTAGAAACATTTTGCTAGAAGAATATTACCCTAACAACCCAATAAAAAGATGGTATATCCTAAAGGAATTTGAAGTGGAAAAGATTAGGAAAATAAGAAAAAAATATATTTCATTTCCACTTCCACCGAAAATAAAAGAGGTAAACTTCAAAATTTTACATGAAATTTACCCAACAAATTAGTTTTTGAGATTAAAACTTAATTTTGAATTGAATAATTGTGTTTTTTGTGAAAGGGAAATTGAAACTTTGCAACATCTTTTATTTCATTGTGATTCAGTGCAATATTTCTGGAGTGAGATGCAGCCTGGCTACAGTCCAAGGACATTCAGCTACATTTAACAGTGAAGACATTTATATTTGGTGTTTTTGTTGAAGACAAGAATTTGGACTTTGTCCATAATAATTTGGTGTTATTGGGAAAGTTCTTCATTCACAAATGTAGATTTTTTAAGACCAAACCATGTTTGACCCATTGGAGAAATGAGCTAAAGCTCTTGAGTAAGTCCTTGAGTCTTGTTAAAGAAAAGAAAGCCCTTAAACTGTTTTCTTTACTTGAAAGATATGATTTAATATGAGATGGCCCTTGTGAGTTATTTTTTATTTTTTTATTTTTTAAATTAATTTTTATTTTATGTTGATAATTAGATTCTCAGTGTATATTTTGTAATACTGATGTTGCTCAACCCAAGGCAAAAGTTTGTAATTCTGATATGACTTTTATGTGCCATATAATGTTTCAATAAAAAAAAAACATTGCTTTGGTTGCGATCTCGGCAAAGGAAACGGTGCCGTCACTTGTGACCAGCTGGTATCAGACCGGGACCAGCTGGTATCAGACTGGGACCAGCTGGTATCAGACCGGGACCAGCTGGTATCAGACCGGGACCAGCTGGTATCGGACCGGGACCAGCTGGTATCGGACCGGGACCAGCTGGTATCAGACCGGGACCAGCTGGTATCTGACCGGGACCAGCTGGTACCAGACCGGGACCAGCTGGTATCGGGACCAGCTGGTATCAGACCGGGACCAGCTGGTATCAGACCGGGACCAGCTGGTATCAGACCGGGACCAGCTGGTATCAGGACCAGCTGGTATCAGACCGGGACCAGCTGGTATCAGGACCAGCTGGTATCAGACCGGGACCAGCTGGTATCGGACCGGGACCAGCTGGTATCAGACCGGGACCAGCTGGTATCAGACCAGGACCAGCTGGTATCAGACTGGGACCAGCTGGTATCGGGACCAGCTGGTATCAGACCGGGACCAGCTGGTATCTGACCGGGACCAGCTGGTATCGGACCGGGACCAGCTGGTATCAGACCGGGACCAGCTGGTATCAGACCAGGACCAGCTGGTATCTGACCGGGACCAGCTGGTATCAGACCGGGACCAGCTGGTATCAGACCAGGACCAGCTGGTATCAGACTGGGACCAGCTGGTATCAGGACCAGCTGGTATCAGACCGGGACCAGCTGGTATCTGACCGGGACCAGCTGGTATCGGACCGGGACCAGCTGGTATCAGACAGGGACCAGCTGGTATCAGACCAGGACCAGCTGGTATCAGACCGGGACCAGCTGGTATCTGACCGGGACCAGCTGGTATCGGACCGGGACCAGCTGGTATCAGACAGGGACCAGCTGGTATCGGACCGGGACCAGCTGGTATCAGACCGGGACCAGCTGGTATCAGACTGGGACCAGCTGGTATCAGACCAGGACCAGCTGGTATCAGACTGGGACCAGCTGGTATCGGGACCAGCTGGTATCAGACCGGGACCAGCTGGTATCAGACTGGGACCAGCTGGTATCAGACCGGGACCAGCTGGTATCGGACCGGGACCAGCTGGTATCGGACCGGGACCAGCTGGTATCAGACCGGGACCAGCTGGTATCTGACCGGGACCAGCTGGTACCAGACCGGGACCAGCTGGTATCGGGACCAGCTGGTATCAGACCGGGACCAGCTGGTATCAGACCGGGACCAGCTGGTATCAGACCGGGACCAGCTGGTATCAGGACCAGCTGGTATCAGACCGGGACCAGCTGGTATCAGGACCAGCTGGTATCAGACCGGGACCAGCTGGTATCGGACCGGGACCAGCTGGTATCAGACCGGGACCAGCTGGTATCAGACCAGGACCAGCTGGTATCAGACTGGGACCAGCTGGTATCGGGACCAGCTGGTATCAGACCGGGACCAGCTGGTATCTGACCGGGACCAGCTGGTATCGGACCGGGACCAGCTGGTATCAGACAGGGACCAGCTGGTATCGGACCGGGACCAGCTGGTATCAGACCGGGACCAGCTGGTATCAGACTGGGACCAGCTGGTATCAGACCAGGACCAGCTGGTATCAGACTGGGACCAGCTGGTATCGGGACCAGCTGGTATCAGACCGGGACCAGCTGGTATCAGACTGGGACCAGCTGGTATCTGACCGGGACCAGCTGGTATCAGACTGGGACCAGCTGGTATCGGGACCAGCTGGTATCTGACCGGGACCAGCTGGTATCTGACCGGGACCAGCTGGTATCAGACCGGGACCAGCTGGTATCAGACCGGGACCAGCTGGTATCTGACCGGGACCAGCTGGTATCAGACTGGGACCAGCTGGTATCTGACCGGGACCAGCTGGTATCAGACCGGGACCAGCTGGTATCAGACCGGGACCAGCTGGTATCAGACCGGGACCAGCTGGTATCAGACCGGGACCAGCTGGTATCAGACTGGGACCAGCTGGTATCAGACCAGGACCAGCTGGTATCAGACCGGGACCAGCTGGTATCAGACCGGGACCAGCTGGTATCAGACTGGGACCAGCTGGTATCTGACCGGGACCAGCTGGTATCGGACCGGGACCAGCTGGTATCAGACCAGGACCAGCTGGTATCAGACCGGGACCAGCTGGTATCAGACCGGGACCAGCTGGTATCAGACCGGGACCAGCTGGTATCGGGACCAGCTGGTATCAGACCGGGACCAGCTGGTATCTGACCGGGACCAGCTGGTATCAGACCGGGACCAGCTGGTATCAGACCGGGACCAGCTGGTATCAGGACCAGCTGGTATCGGACCGGGACCAGCTGGTATCGGACCGGGACCAGCTGGTTTCTGACCGGGACCAGCTGGTTTCTGACCGGGACCAGCTGGTACCATACCGGGACCAGCTGGTATCTGACCGGGACCAGCTGGTATCAGACCGGGACCAGCTGGTATCAGACCGGGACCAGCTGGTATCAGACCGGGACCAGCTGGTATCAGACCGGTACCAGCTGGTATCAGACGGGGACCAGCTGGTATCAGACCGGGACCAGCTGGTATCAGACCGGTACCAGCTGGTATCAGACGGGGACCAGCGCCACCCACTGGCCAGAGTGAGAACTGCAGGTCACGTACGCGTTCAATGTCTTTTTGAGAACGTGCACTTCGACGCGCCAAATGAACGCAGGATACGCGTGGCGGCCATGATGCGTATGCGACCTGAACACCAAGTATATCTCGGCCCTTAGGGTGGAAGTATGGAATTTCGGACGCAGCTTGTATTTTGTTAATGTCAGATGATATGTAACCTCTGTAACTGTGATTATTGTGAATATTGTTTTGCACTTGAGTAAATGCTATCGTTTGGGAAAGACTGCATCACTCGTAATTATTTCTTGCCCTTTTTCAGAGGCGTAACACAAGTGATTTCTACTGCTCAGTAGAAGCAAAAAAAAAACAAAAGAGAGGAACAAACCAGAGCAGGATCAGCTGGTCTCTGTACAACACCAGTGATGTGTGTTTCCTCTGCAGATGAAGGTGTGTGTGTGAGCTGACGTGGACGTGAATTCAGCAGAATGGACCAGTGTGAGGACGGAGAGGAGGGAGTCCCTCCCTCTAAAACCTCTCTGTGTGGGGAACATGAGAGTCGGAGCAAAGCTCAGAGGTGAGATGAGCATCTAACTGTCCCTGACTCTTCTGCATGTCAGAGCTCAAGACTCACATCACCAAACATCATTATTACAGGAATCAACCTGGACCTGGACCTGGACCTGGACCTGAACCTGGACCTGGACCTGGACCTGGACCTGGACCTGGACCTGGACCTGGACCTGGACCTGGACCTGGACCTGAACCTGGACCTGAACCTGGACCCAGCTGTGTGTCGTTGAAGAGTGACAAGTCAATGGAATATATTATTACCTTCAAAGGAGACCAACGTTCTGCTGTAAAGAGGTGAGTGTATCCAAACGCCAAATATTTATGTTTAATACTTTTTAAATAGACTAAATATTTTTATCTGTATAACTTATTTTCATTTAAATAGAATATTTACATTTAACTGTTGTCTTCTATCAGGGTCCATCAGAAAAGAGACTCTTTTGAACATGAACCCAGCTGTTTGTCCTTGAAGAGTGACAAGTCAATGGAATATGTTATTACCTTCAAAGGAGACCAACAGTCTTCTACAGAGAGGTGAGATGTATTTAAACGCATTAAATGTATTTAGATCAGTCCTAATGTTAGGAAATGTCCACATGTTTCTTCCCATGTAGTCCTGGACCCCCGTGCATGGTCCTCCTTCACCTGATGGTGATCTGAGCTTCCTCCTCTTAGATCTTCATCTCCTGTCAGGAGCTTTTTCCTCTGGTCGACACATCTGGAAGTCTTACCTTCCAGAGGACTGATCCTGATGATGATCCAGAGTTCCTCTTACTGATCCTGATGATGATCCAGAGTTCCTCTTACTGATCCTGATGATGATCCAGAGTTCCTCAGCTGCTTCATGTCTCCATCAGTTGTCTGTCTTATTGATGTCGTAACTTTTCTTGGAGCAGAACTAGATCTTGTGAATATGTGAATGATCAGAGCTCTCACTGAGGTCATGTGTACGTTCTTGGTGGATCAGCAGGACTAGTAAACCTTCACCACCACCAGTCCTCTGATGGACTGTCCTCATCCATACAGGACTTCATGGACCTTCAGCTGGTGTTTGTCTCTGTGAGGACAGACATGATGTGAGCTAATTCTTCCTGGTTCCTCCACAGAGTGGACCAGCAGAGCTCAGAGCCTCCCAGCGGTCCGTCTGTCCAGCAGCATCAGACACAGCTGGACTCCATATTTCAGGTCTGTACATGAACAACAACTGCTTCTCCACCTGTTCTGTTGATGTTTGTCTCCATGCTGGGGTCCGTTTCACAAAGCAGGTTTAGTGAAAACTCTGAGTCTGTTAACCCTGAAATGAGGGAAACTCTGAGTTTTCCATTTCACAAAGGGAGGTAACTCAAACCAGAGAAAGAGAGGTAACTCTAGCCTGTTTTACAAAGAGAGGTAACTTAAGCTCTCGGTCAGTTACCGTAGTAACAGACGCTCTGAACCTAACCTGGTCGGGACCAGGTTTATTTCAGCGAACCTGGAGTTTCTCTCTGTCTCCTCCCTCAGTGGCGTCAATTCAGCCAATGGGTCTTTACGCAATACGCATCCGTTTTCTGCACCACGGACAGCAAGCGGCAGAGTTAGAGAGCAGAAAAAGCGTATCTGACAAACGCAATTTAACTCATTCACTTTATTCACTATGTCAGTGCAACAATATCACAGGGACATCCGAGTTTAACTTCAAACAGTTAAAGTCCGAATGCAAAAAGGAGAGGGAGAGTAATAAAAAGTCAAATATTTCCCTTAAACAGATTTATAAGAGGGTAGGGTGATTTGATATCTTACTTTAAAAGGAACTTGCATAATTCATCCATCAGTGGCTAACAGCCTCGGTAATATCTTCTGCTGCTGGGGAAACATTAAACCCATCACTTGCCTTCTTTCTTTTTTTTTAAATTGCGTGGTTGTCTGTTTCCTTTTCATTTTGTAAGTTAGTAACACTGCAGAGCGCACTAAAAACGAGCAACCACTGTCGTCAGGGACGCTGGGACATCACATTTCAAGATATGAGGGGGGTACAAGTGTTGGGAAAGATAATACCTAGTGAAATCCATCATGTTGTTCTGATATGCATTGCTTGAGCTTGAGGCAGGATTGAGGCAGGATTTATGAAAAAAATTTGTATACGTTTTAAGTTTTCTCGTAATAATGTCAGATGAAGCGTTCCAAACCAAAACGAATGAGCCCTCTAGTGTATCTCTCCGTTGCCTTGAACAGGCTGTGTGCTGCAAAATGTGCTGCAATTCTGGGCCCGAATTTCCCGCGCTGTCCTGCGGATGTGACGTCACATGACGCTGCATGCACGTTCTCCCCGTTCTCCCGTGCCGGCTTCGCTGTTGGTTGCAGTACCCCCGACGGCCGTCGTGGCGCTAGAGAGTCTCATTTCTTGAAAGGAGTCTCATGCTCCTTTAAAGCGACACTACGTAACTTTTCCACCTTAATATATATATATATATATAATATCATATTTCCAGAGTCATTGTGATGGTACATCAACTTCCAACAGGTTTAATGACACCTCTGTCATGGTCTGAGGGGGTCTGTATCGCCTTCACTGGCACTATGTAACTTTGAGGAGCATGGTAGGAACCCTGCCACACTAAAAAACTACAAATCTTTACGGCTTTGACTGCTTTACGGCATACGTCACTTCCCCCTCCTTCCCGATTCGCAGTCGAGATGAAAATGGGCGGGGCGTGGAGCGCAGAGCTCAGCAGAAGCTGGCAACCCGTTGCTGTGTTGTGGCTGCAGCAGCTCCACACAACAGACGTGGGGAAAAGATCGCTAATGGTTTAACTTTTCACCGGTTTCCTGCTCGGAGGCAGAACCACGGAGGCCGGCGAAGTATCTGATAACAAAGTAAAAGAGTGAAAGAGTCGTCGGCTCGCTTGGATCGCGGCTGTAACGACCAAACCTTCCACACAGTAAAGCCTGAATTATGGTTCTGCGTTAAATCGACGCAGACCTGCGGCGTAGGGTACGTGGCGACGCGCAACGTATGGTGCGTGTCGCCGCGTACCCTACGCCGTAGGCTCTGCGTCGATTTAACGCAGAACCATAAATCAGCCTTAAACCACAAACTCTCACACAGACCGGGTCGGATCAAAACACGGGTTTTATTCCACACTTCGCCAGCTAAACGCAGTTGCTGGCCAGCTCTCTGCGGTGCAATTAACCCCAATCTTCAGATAAAACTAGTTTGTTGAGGAAAAAATATTAACTCTTATTTGTAGCTGCAGAGGAAAAAAATAATCTCACGAGGAAAACAAAAATATTGCTCACGTCTCGGAATCTCTTCAGCATAATATAGCAGTCAAAAAAAAAGAAAAGAGAAGTAAGAGTAATACAAAACATGTACTGTATGTTGTACTATTATACAAATGTATTGAAACACATGGCGATTCAAACATTTACCAAAGCAGCTGCCAAACACTCCTAAACAAGGTAGCCGGAGACGGTGGTTCTGCAGAACTGCGGCAGTAATCCCTTATAAAGAGCGGAGCTCCGACGAGGAGCTCCATTCTTTAGGGATTTCATATGGATCCAAACCGTTAATAACCATTATTTTCTCCATATACCGCTCCCTGGCTTCCTTGTTTAAGGTATCCCGGTAAATTCCAGTTCCTTTCCAGCAGTTTAACATCTTTTTTTTGCGTTCCGTCTGTTCACTTGGTGAAACAGAAAAGCGTCCCGTCTTCTCTCAAAACAAATGCACGCGACGGGACAGGAGTTTTCCGGCAGTACGCGCTGGTGCTCATGGGAAACGTAGTGTTCTTTCTGGTAAAGTACTACCGCTTTTGTCCAAAAGATGCCGCCAAACTCAGAAAAGCTGAAAGTTACATTGTGCTGCTTTAAGTAATAGAATAAATCAATACAAATAGACACAGGGTAATTCCATAAATGTATTAAAAAAAAAAAACATTTCCATTTTCCCCTGAAGCCGAGGTGTGGCGGCTGACGTACCCAATTGACGCCCCTGATCTAAATGACAATAAAATTTAATTTAATACCATTCCACCACTGTTTTCATCTGTAATATTAAAATACAGTGTGCTTAAATGTTAAATGAATACTGCATTCAAACTTACACATTGACTCGGGCAGCAACTTTCGCCAATTGTCTCATTTACTGCTGCAGCTGTGTTTTTTTTTCTGAAATATGCTCTCATACTCGCCATACGCACATATTAACACTTCTAACTCAGGTGGCGTGAAGTATGTGGATCTTGAGATGCAAACTAATGTTTCCTCAAAGGGATTTTGTAAATTGAAATGTTAAATAAAGTTTAAAAAAAAAAAAGAAAAAGTATGTGTATGTGTGTTTTCGCCGGTTGCCATGGTGGATCGTTGTATCGGGGCTCCATTAATGCTGGCTCTTGATAGTTGTGGCCATAGATATATATAAAGGCTAGATGACTCAAGGCGGAGTCTCCAGCATCGTTCACTGGCGGCCATCTTGCCACAGGAGAGCTCGCCACTCATAACATTGTGTTTAATGGTGCATGTACTGCTTAAACAACCTTAACTTGCTCAATTCTAGACATATTTTCTTTTTTTTTTTAAATATTTTTTTATCCCCGATTTTTTTACCCATTTCATCACCCAGTGCTCATACCTAAGTAACAGTCCTGGGCATTGCTCTCCTCTTCCAACCCAGGGAGGGCCCTACACTGAGCTCAGGTCTCCTTCTTATCCTGAGGAGTGACGGACCGCTTCTTTTCACCAGACAGGGTGAGGATTCTCTGACCGGACGTAGCGCGTGGAAGGATCACGTTATTCCGGCCAGATCCTCCCCACCCCATCTGGCGCCCCAGTTGGCCAGAGGGGGCATGTGTAGCCCAGGACTGTGTGCATGTTTTTGTGAGGGTAGCTCCCATTAGCTACCCAAGGGAACACGGGGAGAACATACAAACTCCACACACGTTTCAAACTCCCACGTTATAAGGTAATAATATATGTATATATGTTATAAAGTAAATATAAATATTACTAAGAATACTATAGAAATATTCATTTAATATAAATACCATGTCATAGCTATCTGTTTCTTGTTATTTTCATACAAAAGTACGTTTTTTAATGTTTATAATTATTCACAAGTATGCAGTGTCATAACTACATCTCTGACGTTCATAACAAACCAAACTGTTTGAAAATCTGTTGAGAATTGAGCAAGTTAAGGTTGTTTAAGCAGTACATCCACCATTAAACACAATGTTATGAGTGAACGAGTCTCCTGTGGCAAGATGGCCGCCAGTGAACGACGTCGCTCTGCATTGGCAGCAGCGCGGACGAGTCATCTAGCCTTTATATATGTCTATGGTTGTGGCGCACGCGCTTAACTCCAGGTGAAACTACTTAGAGTTGAGAAAATTAACTCAAATCCGCTGTTCTGGAACCGAAAACTCAGAGTTTCCGATCTCAGAGTAGATCAACTAAGAGTTCAGGATCCCTGGTCTCCCCTGCTCTGGAGACCAGTGGACTGTCAGTCTGTCCAACATGGGTCTGATGTTTGTGTCAGTGGTTTCAGTCTGATTGTGTCCTTCATGTGCTCTTCTGTTCCAGCTTCTGGAGGACAACATTGTAATGTTTGTGAAGAACGAGCTGAAGAAGATCCAGAGGGCTCTGAGTCCCGATTACCCAGAATCCCTAGAGCATCTGTTGCAGGGTGAGGATGAAGAGCAGAGGAGCAGCAGAGAGGCGTTTGTGAAGATCACAGTGAACTTCCTGAGGAGAATGAAGCAGGAGGAGCTGGCTGAGCGTCTGCATAGCAGTAAGAGGATTTCTATGAACATTTAAACTGCTGGATAAATGACCAAGAATGCCTCAGGAGATGAACAACATTCACAGATCAGCAAGAATATTCGCCCCCACATGGTACACAAGGTAACTGGAAGATTTGTGTCCAGGTTTTCCTCTTCCAGGAATCCTGCTGAATTCCAGATTGTCTTGATGGTTCTACAGATTATTTGATCAGATCATCAAATCCTAAACCTGGAAAATCCACTTCACAGACACCACAACAATAACAAGAACACAACAACCCACAAACCCACAACCCACCAGGGCTGTACTGCTAACATCCTGGCTGATCAGTGTCGGTTCACATCCTGATTCTTTAGGAGAATTAAGTTGAACTTTATGAAACACTAATTGTTTTTTTTTTCCACTTTTATTTAGGTACTTTTGCTAAAGTGTGTAAAAAGCAGCTGAAGTCTGAGCTGAAGAAGAAGTCCCAGTGTGTGTTTGAGGGGATCATTAAAGCAGGAAACCCAGCCCTTCTGGAGCAGATCTACACAGAGCTCTACATCACAGAGGGAGGGACCGGAGAGGTCAACCATGAACATGAAGTCAGACAGATTGAAGCAGCTTCCAGGAAACCAAACAGGGCAGAAACAACCATCAGACAGGAAGACATCTTTAAACCCCCACCTGGAAGAAAAGGACCAATCAGAACGTTGATGACGAAGGGAGTGGCCGGCATCGGGAAAACAGTCCTAACACAGAAGTTCAGTCTGGACTGGGCTGAAGGCAAAACCAACCAGGACATCCAGTTCCTGCTTCCATTCACCTTCAGACAGCTGAATGTGCTGAGAGAGGAGAAGTTCAGCTTGGTGGAACTTGTTCATCACTTCTTCTCTGAAACCAGAGGAATCTGCAGCTTTGAAGAGTTCCAGGTCGCGTTCATCTTTGACGGTCTGGATGAGAGTCGACTTCCTCTGGACTTCCACAACTCTACAGTCGTCAGTGACCCCAGAAGGTCCACCTCAGTGGACGTGCTGCTGACAAACCTCATCAGGGGGAACCTGCTTCCTTCTGCTCGTCTCTGGATCACCACACGACCCGCAGCAGCCAATCAGATCCCTCCTGAGTGTGTCTCCATGGTGACAGAAGTCAGAGGGTTCACCAACCCACAGAAGGAGGAATACTTCAGGAAGAGGTTCAGAGAAGAGGAGCAGACCAGCAGGATCATCTCCTACATCAAGACATCACGGAGCCTCCACATCATGTGCCACATCCCAGTCTTCTGCTGGATCACTGCTACGGTCCTGGAGAACGTCCTGGAGAAAGTCCTGGAAACTAGAGAGGGAGGGAAGCTGCCCAAGACCCTGACTGAGATGTACATCCACTTCCTGGTGGTCCAGGCCAAACTGAAGAAGGTCAAGTATGATGGAGGAGTTGGGACGGATCCACACTGGAGTCCAGAGAGCAGGAAGATGGTGGAGTCTCTGGGAAAACTGGCTTTTGAGCAGCTGCAGAAAGGAAACCTGATCTTCTATGAACCAGACCTGAGACAGTGTGGCATCGATGTCAAAGAGGCTTCTGTGTACTCAGGAGTGTTCACCCAGATCTTTAGAGAGGAGAGCAGCCTGTACCAGGACCAGGTCTTCTGCTTCATCCACCTGACTGTTCAGGAGTTTCTGGCTGCTCTTCATGTCCATCAGACCTTCATCAAGTCTGGAGTCAACCTTCTGGAGGAACAAAGGAACACAGAGACTGAGCTCTATCAGAGTGCAGTGGACAAGGCCTTACAGAGTCCCAACGGACACCTGGACTTGTTCCTCCGCTTCCTCCTGGGTCTTTCACTGGAGACCAATCAGACTCTCTTACGAGGTCTGCTTGAACCAAAACAAAGAAGTTCACAGAACAATCAGGAAACAGTTGAATACATCAAGAAGAAGATCAGTGAGGATCTGTCTGCAGAGAAAAGCATCAACCTGTTCCACTGTCTGAATGAACTGAACGCTGGTTCTCTGGTGGAGGAGGTCCAACAGTCCCTGAGGTCTGGACTTCTCTCCACAGATAAACTGTCTCCTGCTCAGTGGTCGGCTCTGGTCTTCATCCTACTGTCATCAGAAGATCTGGAGGTGTTTGACCTGAAGAAATACTCAGCTTCAGAAAACGTTCTACGGAGGCTGCTGCCGGTGGTCAAAGCCTCCAAGAAAGTTGTGTAAGGACGAACACGGACACATCTGTTTTAGTTACAATCACATGTTGTGTTCTTGGAGGAAACCAGTTAAATTCCATATTCAACTAAGTTCAGGTTCATGTGGGACCAGTTCTCATCAATGATTCATCTCAGGGAACTGTACATGCAGAGAAGAGAAATGCAGCGATCACTATGATCCATGCTCATTGATTATTATTTGAAATAATAAGCATTTATTGATATATCATTTATTTTTTTGTTAAATGACAATCAACTTTTAAATAACCCCATCATTTCTCTTTAATCTCCTCTGCAGGTTGAGTGGTTGTAACCTCTCACCGTACATCTGTGCACATCTATCCTCAGTTCTCAGCTCTCAGTCCTCCAGTCTGACAGAACTGGACCTGAGTCACAACCCCCTGCAGGATTCAGGACTGAAGAATCTGTGTCCTGGACTGGAGAGTCCACACTGTCACCTGGAGTCTCTCAGGTTAGAATCCGCCAAGTGTTCAACTGGTGACCGTTAGGTTTGTTTGTTTGGTTGTTTTATTAGATCCCTCTTAGCTGCTGACCTTTCACAGTAGTTTCTCTGGGGTCTCGTCAGAATCATCAGCTTGAAGGTATTATCCATGATTTTAGAGAGCTAGCAAGATTTGAAAGTGGCACCTCCTCTAAGCCCCACCCCCTCCTCCCCCTCCCGTCAGCGCTCCGTCCAAAGCCACGCCCCCACAAACTTTGGGGAACGCGCATTTGCAGGAGTCCAGTTTTCCAGGACATTTTGGACAGCACATTTTCAACAAAACTACCCCATGTCTCATTCACCTGTAAGCGAGGCCGGTTTTAGGGAGGCAGGGGTGGGCTGTGCCCACCCAAACGTGCATCCTGCCCACCGGCGTCTCCATCCCGGCAAGAGTGGAGAGAAGAGAGAGTGGAGAGCGGCTGGCGGTGCGCTGCAGGCTCTAGAGCCAGAGCTACGGCGTAGGCTACGGCGTAGGCTACGGCGTACCCTATGGCGTACCCTACGGCGTACCCTACGGCGTACCCTACGGCGTACCCTACGGCGTACCCTACGGCGTACCCTACGGCGTAGCTGTGGCAACAGAGCCTGCACGGCACCGCAGCGGCAGCAGCACTGGCGCTCTCCGCTCTCGCCGGGATGGAGACGCCTCCATCCCCACGGACCCCCATACTGCTTCCGAGCCGGAGCTGCTGCAGCTCTTCAGTGCGGCTGTACGTGTCCCTGTGGGCTGCTGCTGCTGGGCGGAGAGTCCTGCAGCAGCAGCCCGGACCGCTCTACTCCCCGCTCTTACACACAGCGGGGACCGAGCCGCTCTGGAAATAACTACATAATAACTACATACTGGGGGTCCGTGGCAGAGGGGAGGGAGGGGGGGGTTACACTGGGACACTGTGAGCCCAGGAGGACCCGTGGGAAGTGGACACGTCGGGCTGGAAGCGAGTGCACGCATGGGACAGGGGGGGGGGTGCGGCGTGGGCGGCATGAAGGCATCTGATTGGTTCTTTCCCCCCCTGCCAAGCCTCTGGTCCTGGACCAATCTGTTTCATTCAGACCAAATGAAACAGGGCTTAGGCTTAGGCTACCTTGTTTAGGAGGCTTAGATGAGGTGCCACTTTCAAATCTTGCTATCTCTCAAACATTGAATACCCTAACTTTAATTACAACATTATCATTAATTAAAATACATACAGTGCCTTGCGAAAGTATTTGGACCGCTTGAACTTTGTGACCTTTTGCCACATTTCAGGCTTCAAACATAAATATATAAAATTTTAATTTTTTGTGAAGAATCAACAACAAGTGGGACACAATCATGAAGGTGGAACGAAATGTATTGGATATTTCAAACTTTTTTAACAAATTAAAAACTGAAAAATTGGGTGTGCAAAATTATTCAGCCCCCTTAATTTAATACTGTAGTGCCACCTTTTGCTGCGATTACAGCTGCAAGTCGCTTAGGGTATGTCTCTATCAGTTTTGCACATGGAGAATTTTTGCCCATTCCTCCTTGCAAAACAGCTCAAGCTCAGTGAGGTTGGATGGAGAGCGTTTGTGAACAGCAGGTCTCAGTTCTTTCAACAAATTCTCGATTGGATTCAGGTCTGGACTTTGACTTGGCCATTCTCACACCTGGATATGTTTTTGTGAACCATTCCATTGTAGATTTGGCTTTATGTTTTGGATCATTGTCTTGTTGGAAGACAAATCTCCGTCCCAGTCTCAGGTCTTTTGCAGACTCCATCAGATTTTCTTCCAGAATGGTCCTGTATTTGGCTCCATCCATCTTCCCATCAATTTTAACCATCTTCCCTGTCCCTACTGAAGAAAAGCAGGCCCAAACCATGATGCTGCCACCACCATGTTTGACAGTGGGGATGGTGTGTTGAGGGTGATGAGCTGTGTTGCTTTTACGCCAAACATAACATCTTGCATTGTTGCCAAAAAGTTTGATTTTGGTCTCATCTGACGAGAGCACCTTCTTCCACATGTTTGGTGTGTCTCCCAGGTGGCTTGTGGCAAACTTTAAACGACACTTTATATGGATATCTTTAAGAAATGGCTTTCTTCTTGCCACTCTTCCATAATGGCCAGAAATGTGCAGTATACGACTGATTGTTGTCGTATGGACAGAGTCTCCCACCTCAGCTGTAGGTGACCTCTGACCTCTGCAGTTCATCCAGAGTGATCATGGGCCTCTTGGCTGCAGTCTTCTCCTTGTATGAGCTGAAAGTGTAGAGGGACCGCCAGGTCTTGGTAGATTTGCAGTGGTCTGATAATCCTTCCATTTCAATTTTATCGATTGCACAGTGCTCCTTGGGATGTTTAAAGCTTGGGAAATCTTTTTGTATCCAAATCCAGCTTTAAACTTCTCCACAACTGTATCTCGGACCTGCCTGGTGTGTTCCTTGTTCTTCATGATGCTCTCTGCGCTTTAAACTCTGAGACTATCACAGTGCAGGTGCATTTATATGGAGACGTGATTACACACAGGTGGATTCCATTTATCATCATTAGTCATTTAGGTCAACACTGGATCATTCAGAGATCCTCACTGAACTTCTGGACACAGTTTGCTGCACTGAAAGTAAAGGGGCTGAATAATTTTGCACGCCCACTTTTTCAGTTTTTTATTTGTTAAAAAAGTTTGAGATATCCAATAAATTTTGTTCCACTTCATGATTGTATCCCACTTGTTGTTGATTCTTCACAAAAAATTACAGTTTTTATATCTTTATGTTTGAAGCCTGAAATGTGGCAACAGGTCACAAAGTTCAAGGGGGACAAATACTTTCGCAAGAAGCCAGGAAGCAGGGCCAGCAGAGCCGGTCCTGGAAAGACGCCCACTCTCCCCCACCGGCCATTTAGTGGACGGGGGCCGGCCCGCCCCACCGCACCATGGAGGTGCGGTGGGGCCACCGCCCCACCGGTGGCCCCACCGCACCTCCATGGGTGCCCCCGGCGCCGCCGGAGTCCCCAGGCGGAGGGGGAAATGGTTCAGCATTCCTCCATTCATACTGACGACATAAGACATAGACACGGGAGAATGACTCCACCCCGCCGTCACGCCCGCCCGCGCACCCCCCGGCCAGGGGAGGCCCGCCACCTGGACCTGGCCCCACCCCCCCCGGGGCCACCCCGGCGGACACCCCAGAGGCCCCAGAGTCCCCACAGACGCAGGGGCATGCGGCCCCTGCCCAGCGACGGAGGACCAAGGCAGCAATGTCCCTCCCAGCGCAGACAGCCACCCCCTACCCAGGCAGAGTCGGGCCCTCCGAGTGGGACCCCCACACCCACAGCCCAGCTCCCCCCCCCCGGAATGGACCGGAGACGCCGAGGCCACGACCCCCCACCTGGGCCGTCCCCAACCACCCCATCAGCTGCCACGAGGTAACCCCCCCATAGATCCCCAAGGCCCCCTCCGGTCAGAGACAAGGCCCCACCGCTACGCAATAATCACAGAGCAATAATCTACATTTGACAAGAACGATGCGTGTATCACCTGTTTAATCAAATCATTGGTCAACTTGTCTATTCCAGGACATTTGACTCTACAACATCCCCTAATACCTTCACTTCTGTTGCTTGCTCTATCAAACATCACCCATAGTTAAGCATAGCACAGAGTAATTTCTTAATAAATGTTTTTAACCTTTTGCTGTGTTTGGCGGCTCTTTTGGACAAAAGCGGTAGTGCTTTACCAGAAAGAACACTACATTTCCCATGAGCACCAGCGCGTACTGCCGGAAAGATCCTCTCCCCGTCGCGTGCATTTGTTTTGATAGCGAATGAAGAGAAATGAGGACGGACTTTCAAAACTACTTTTCTTTTTCACCAACAGAACAGACGGAATGCAAAAAAAAAGATGTTAAACTGCTGGAAAGGAACTGGAATTTACCGGGATACCTTAAACAAGGAAGCCAGGGAGCGGTATATGGAGAGAATAATGATTATTAACGGTTTGGGTTCATATGAAATCCCTATCAAAGAGTGGAGCTCCGATGAGGATTTACTGCCGCAGTTCTGCACAACCGACGTCTTAGGCTACCTTGTTTAGGAGTGTTTGGCAGCTGCTTTGGTAAATGTTTGACTCGCCATTTGTTTCAATAAATTAGTATAACATACAGTACATGTTTTGTATTACTCTTACTTTTCTTATCTTTTTTTTTACTGCTATATTATGCGGAAGAGGCTCCAAGGCGTGAGCAATATTTTTGTTTTCCTCGTGAGATTATTTTTTTCTTCTGCAGCTACAAATAGAGTGAATATTTTTTCCTCAAAAAAATAGTTTTATCTGAAGACTGGGATTGATCGCACCGCAGAGAGCTGGCCAGCAACTGCGTTTAGCTGGAGAAGTGGGGAATAAAACCCATATGAATGATCCGACCCCGGTCTGTGTGAGTGTTTGTGCAAGGTTGTGGAAGGTTATGTTTGGTCGTTACAGCCGCGATCCAACCGAGCCGACGACTCTTTGTTATCTCAGATACTCGGCCTCCGTGGTTCTGCCTCCAAGCAGGAAAGCGGTGAAATGTTAAACCATTAGCGATCTTTTCCCCACGTCTGTTATGTGTGGAGCTGCTGCAGCTACAACACAGCAACAGGTTACCAGCTCCTGCTGAGCTCTGCTCTCCGCCCATTTTCGTCTCGAATACGAATCGGGAAGGAGGGGGAAATGTCTGTCTTTAATTACTGCTTTTAAATTCTTACATTTTCAAGTCATTTTTTAAAATGTTTTTATGTTAAGCACTTTGAGTTGTCTTGTACATGAAATGTTAAACACAAACTTTCCAAAATAACCCCATCATTTCTCTTTAATGTCCTCTGCAGGTTGAGTGGTTGTAACCTCTCAGGGAACATCTGTCCACTTCTGTCCTTAGTTCTCAGCTCTCAGTCCTCCAGTCTGACAGAACTGGACCTGAGCAACAACCCCCTGCAGGATTCAGGACTGATGAAGCTGTGTCCTGGACTGGAGAGTCCACACTGTCACCTGGAGTCTCTCAGGTCAGAATCCACCAAGTGTTCGGCGGTTGACCGTTACAACTGTGGTTGATATTGAAGGATTGTTGCTGTGTTTCTGCTGATCCTCTGACTTTTCCTTCAGCGCCATCATCAGGTGAACACGAGGACAGAGTCAGCTTTAGTCTCAGAGCAGTTCTCTCAGAGTCTCTGTATGTGTGTTGTGTTGTGTGTCTGCAGGCTCTCAGACTGTCTGATCTCAGAGAAAGGCTGTGTTTCTCTGGTCTCAGCTCTGAGCTCCAACCCCTCCCACCTGAAAGAGCTGGACCTGAGCTGCAACCATCCAGGAGAGTCAGCAGTGAAGTTTTTGTCTGCTGGACTGAAGGATCCCCGCTGGAGACTGGACACTCTCAGGTAGGAAGACAGAAGGACATCAGTGTGCTGGACTCTCCATCGTGTTGTTTTGTGGCTCATCATCTTTTATTAATTGCACAGAGTAAAATACAGATACCTGCACCCGACATGTGAATGCTAGTCCTGTTAGAAGAAGGTATACATTACAAAAGAGATGTGACCCTTTCATCTGCATTTACATGTTTTATATCCCCCTCTTCTCATCCTGTTCCTTCCAGCTGTTGGCCTTTTGTTACAAACCATTTCACTAGCAAGGACCACGCCATCAACAAGATACGTTTCATTGATTTATTGATGATGATGATGATGACAATGACGATGGCGATGACAATGGCGATGATGTTGGCAATGACGATGACAATGATGATGACGATGATGATCCATGGTTCGGTCGATGCGTTGTGCGATGAGGATGATGATGACAATGACGATGAGGATGATGATCTATGGTTCGGTCGAGGCGTTGTGGGGAAGCTGGTAGGGAATCCGCTGCAGCGCCTGGGCAACGACGGACCCCCTAGGAATCTATGAGGTAGAGAAAGAGAGAGAAGAAGGAGAAGAGAAAGGGGTGGGGAGGAGGGGTGCAGAGAACGAGAGCGAAGAGGAACTGAGGGTTAGGTTAGTATTTGAAGGTATGCCGGAAGAGGCGTGGTGCCGGAAGAGGCGTGGTTGAGGCGTGGTCCTGCTCCTGAAACTCGCTGGTTAAGCTTCAATTCACTAGCAAGGACCACGCCATCAACGAGATACGTTTAATTGATTTATTGATGAAGATGATGGCGATGGCGATGGCGATGGCGATGATGGTGGTGATGACGATGACAATGACGATGACGATGATTATCCATGGTTCGGTCGATGCGTTGTGCGATGACGATTACAATGACGATGATGATCTATGGTTCGGTCGAGGCGTTGCGGGGAAGCTGGTAGGGAATCCACCGCAGCGCCCGGGCAACGACGGACCCCCAAAACCGTGGATTATTTAAGGAGATGAGACTGAGCGGATCTGAGGTCGCTAAGATCTGAGCAAATGTAGCGATGATAAGTTTGGGAGGACCAACGGCCCATGAGCTGTATGAGGTACTCTGGGATACCGTTGCGGGAGGCTTAAGTGGCGGAGTGACCGGAGTAGTGCGTTGGAGAGATGCCAGATAAGGAGAGTATATGACGGAAGTGATGGTGAAACCAGAATCTGGTGACGACTTGTCCCGACTCGGACACGAAAAGAGGATCTGTCAAAGATGTGCTCTGTGTTTTCCGGAATGACGAGTAGTTGGCCAGGGTCTCGAAAGTATTCAGTGGTGATTGGTCTTTGAAGTAGAAGACTGGTGTTGGTGAACCTGATTGATTGGTTCTGGAATGAGAAACGAGAAAGAGAGTCAGCGATGGTGTTGGAGTGACCAGGGACATGTGCTGCACGGAGGATATATTGATGTATGACTGAGTGCCAGACTAGGCGGCGGATGAACGGCATGATGGATGTGGAGTTGGAGCGTCCTTTGATTATGTCGACTATTGTCTGAGTTGTCTGAGTGGACCATTCGTGGCCCCAGAGAATGGCGGCCACTGATTTATTGATATCAAGATGATGACGATGACGATGACGATGGCGATGACGATGGCGATGATGATGGCGATGACAATGACAAAGACGAGGACGATGATGATCTATGGTTCGGTCGATGCGTTGTGCGATGACGATGACAATGACGATGACGATGACAATGATGATCTATGGTTCGGTCGATGCGTTGTAGGGATATGTTGATGTATGACTGAGTGCCAGACTAGGCGGCGCATGAACGGCATGATGGATGTGGGGTTGGAGCGTCCTTTATTGATTATGTCGACTACTGCGAGGTTGTCTGAGTAGATGAGAATGGACTTGCGGGACCATTCGTGGCCCCAGAGAATGGCGGCCACGATTTATTGATATGAAGATGATGACGATGACGATGGCGATGACGATGATGATCTATGGTTCGGCCGATGCGTTGTGCGATGACGATGACAATGACGATGACGATGATGATCTATGGTTCGGTCGAGGCGTTGTGGCCACAGATGATGGGATAGATCTCATAGAGAGCGGAAGAAGCCATGTGGTATTCGTTTGCAAGCTCTGAGGGCCATCCTGCTACGAACCATCTGCCATCGTAGAAACCCCTAAAACCGATTGAAGGAGCGGCATCGGTGTATAGATTGATGTCGTGGGGGTGAGCCGGTTGGTCATCATAAAAGAAAGTGATCCCATTCCAGGTGGCAAGGAGGTTAAGCCACAAACGAAGCTCGGCACGGCTCGAGCCGTCTAGGGAGATGGGAGACATGAGAGACGGGACAGCAGAAGCGACGGACAGCAAGCAGGAGATGAAGGCCCGCCCTCGAGGAACAATGCGCATGGCAAAATTGAGGTGGCCCGGGAGGGAGAGGAGCCGGCATTCGGTGCAGCCTGGGGCCAAGAGGAAATTGGAAATGAGAAGACTGACTCGGTTGAGCTTTTCGGTCGGAAGAGAAGCCTGAAACAGATCTGTATTGAGAGTGATTCCGAGGAATTCGAGGGAAGTGGGGGGGCGCTCCGCTTTCCCAGCGGACGACGGAACCCCGAGTTCGGAGAAAACGGAAGTCAGAGTGACCGGCCAGAAGCGGGTGGCGACGAGGGAGGGGCAACGACGAGGAAATCGTCCAAGAGATGGACGAGGAAGGGGATGCCGTGGCTGTTGGAGAGGATCCAGCAGAGGGCCTCTGATAAGGTGTCGAAAAGTTCGGGGCTGCTCTTGCAGCCGAAGGTGAGCCTGACTGCAAAGTAGTATGCACCTCGCCAGTGGACGCCGAAGTATTGCCAGAAGTCTGGGTGAATGGGGAGAACCTTGGAAGCGCTGGTGATATCCGCTTTTGAGAGCCACGACCCTTTCCCAGCGAGTGTAATGAGGGCGATGGCGTGATTGATGGTGGCGTAGTGAAGGGAGAAGTCTTCGCTTGGAATCAGGCTAGTGATGCTTGGAATGGAACTGCCATGAGACGTTGAGAGATCGATGATGATACGTTTCTTTCCTGAGTATTTCCTGGTTGCAATGCCGAGAGGGCTGATTCGAAAGTTCGGAAAGGGGGGATGAGTGAACGGGCCGATCATGGAGCCTTCTTTAGCTTCCTTGGCGAGCAAGTGATCGACTGACTCCGGCTCGTTTATGGCGGACAGTAGATTTTTGCATCCAAAAGATGAGGACGGAAGTGAGACAATGCCGGGTTGGAAACCTTCACTGAACCCTTTGACGAGGAACTCAATGAAGCACGGACCGGGGCGACCGCGGCACCTCCAAAGCGGGAATGCCAATAGGTGCAGAGAGATGCTCACCCAGCCTCCGCGAAGCTGGGCCGCGCGGGCGGGCAGGGTGGGCGTGCCCACCGCCGCAGCAGGAGCAGACGCGGAGGAAGCGGCACTGGAACACGCTGCAGCCAGCATCATTGAAGTCACCACAAACAGAGGTAACCTGCTGGGACTGACGGAGCTGGGAAGCAGAGGATCCAGGCAATCCGGCGCCAAGAGCCCCCTGAAAGAGCATAGCGGGGGGTGCTAGCATCCCGGTGCTAGTAACCCCGACCGAAGTTAGCTGTTGTGGGTGCTGGGGGTGGGCTGAGGGGGGTGCTAGCATCCCGGTGCTAGTAACCCCGGCCGAAGTTAGCTGTTGTAGGTTCTGGAGGTGGGCTGAGGGGGGTGTTAGCATCCCGGTGCTAGTAACCCCGGCTGAAGTTAGCTGTTGTAGGTGCTGGGGGTGGGCTGAGGGGGGTGCTAGCATCCCGGTGCTAGTAACCCCGGCCGAAGTTAGCTGTTGTAGGTTCTGGAGGTGGGCTGAGGGCGGTGCTAGCATCCCGGTGATAGTAACCCCCGCTGAAGTTAGCAGTTGGAGGTGGGCTGAGGGGGGCGCTGGCATCCTGGTGCCATAAACCCCGGCCAGATCTAGCTGCTGTAGTTGCTGGTGGTGGGCAGCGGGGGGCGCTGGCATCCCGGTGCCAGGGACCCTGGCTGGAGCTGGCCGCTGTAGGTGCTGGGGGAGGGCAGCGGGGGGCGCTGATTGAAAAGTTTTGCTTTATTGTCAGTGCGGTGAAAAGGGATTCTTTTATCACGTAGTGTTTTCTGGAGGGTGGGGACAGTCCAGTCCGAAATATTTGCAGAAGGCCAGCCGGCGAGGTTTCTCGCTGGAGCGTGGTGACGCTGGGACTGCCGGCGGGTTGTGCAGCCTGTGTTGTCGGGTCGATAGCGAGGGGCTTGGGTTAGCCTCGTAGGAGAAGGAGTCGGGGACCTGCGACGACGGCGATTGGCTGCTCCGGATTGTCCGTGTCCTCTTCTCGTCGATGACGGAGGTGGGCTAGGAGATGGGGAGGACATCACGGGTGAGCTGCAGTAATCCTGGATGTTCAGGAGAGATTAACCGGGCGGGATGTGGACCACTGAGGAGACGGAGCTTGACCGGCTTGCCGGCTTCCTGGGCGGCTGTCGGGCCCGGGAGAGCGGTGTTTCAGGCACGGCGACGGCTGAAAAGTTTTCCTCCTCCGAATCTTGATCCGCTGGTGTTTGCTGGTGATCCCCTGCAAACAGATCGTCGTCCGATGGCGATAGCAACACGAGATCCATGCCTGAATGGGTGAGTAACTATCTTGGAGATACGAGAGTGTGTAGTAGCGTTGACGTGCTTGCGGCTCCGGTGCAGAGAACGAGAGCGAGCGTGCAGAGAACGAGAGCGAAGAGGAACTGAGGGTTAGGTTAGTATTTGAAGGTATGCCGGAAGAGGCGTGGTGCTGGAAGAGGCGTGGTTGAGGCGTGGTCCTGCTCCTGAAACTCGCTGGTTAAGCTTCAAATAATGTCAGATTTTTTCCCATGACACTTTGAGCAGAGATCTTTCAGCAGATGGAGCTGCTGCAGCTCATCTGGTTTTCATTTTCACATAGTACCAGGACTAATATGAAGGGTGGTGGTGTTGCTACTATATATTCAGACTTTCTATCATGTAAAACCATTCATGTGGGCTCATACTCTACTTTCGAGTACTGAGCTCTGGCTATTCGACCTGCTTATCCATGTCCAAGGCTCAGAAAAGGTTTTATAGCTGAATTTAGCGAATTGTTATCCCAAATTACTGTTGAATATGACTACATACTTATTTCTGGTGATTTTAACATTCATATTGATTGTACCAATGATCACTTTGCCAACCATTTTATTGAACTGTTATCCTCTTTTGAACTCATACAACATACTACTGGGGCTACTCATAATCAGGGGCACACTCTTGATTGAGTGTACTCTTGATGTTGGGACCTCTGATCACTTTTGTATCTTCTTTAATGTTGCCTGGACAACTAAAATGATACCTGGGTCAAAACTAGTCAAAAGACGCACCATTGCTGCTGACACAGCTGGTAGCTTTATTGCTAAATATACCAACACTGCAAGACTATTTGGGCCATACTCTTACTCTAACCTGGACTTTACTCCATCTCCATTGTCTTCATGTGACAACTTGATCAATGACTTTAGTTGTTTAGTGACGCAAATTATGGATGATATAGTGCCTATTAAAACCAAATTAATTTCTGGCAAGACAAAAACACCATGGAGGAATGTGAAAACAGTGAGGGCCCTTAAAAGGAACTGCCGCAAATCTGAGCGCAAGTGGCGCAAGACCAAACTGCAGGCTGACTATAAGATCTATAAAAATATGCTCAGCACTTATAACAAAGAAATAAAACAATCTAGACAGCAGTACTTCTCTCAAATCATCACTGACAATTCACATAACGCTAAGTTTCTCTTTAGCACAATTGACAAACTTATTAATCCTCCGAGACCAATACCCACTGAGTTCCACTCCTCTGATAAATGTAATGAATTTGCATCATACTTCAAATCTAAAATCCTGAACATTAGGAATAATATTGCTGGTGGACGTGACCCCTCTCCCTCTGCTCAGCACCACAGTGCCAGCACTCTTTCCAACTTCACCCTTACTCAGTGCAGTGACATACAGGAAGTAGTACAACAGCTGAGCTCTGTGACCTGCTCGCTTGCCCGCTAAACTGTTCAAAGATGTTTTTAACTGTATTGGTGATGATGTACTCAAAATTGTAAATACCTCCCTACAGTCTGGAATCTTTCCCTCAGGTCTCAAACATGCTATTATAACACCATTGATAAAAAAGAGTAACCTTGATCCTTTCACTGTTGAGAACTAAAGCTCCATTTCAAACCTTCCATTCCTGAGGAAAATTCTGGAGAAGGTTGTCTACCAGCAATTACACAGGTATCTGTCATATAATAGCCTGTTTGATGCCTACCAGTCTGGTTTTAGAAAAAAATCACAGTACAGAAACTGCCCTCGTCAGAGTTATCAATGATCTGAAAATTAACACAGACAACCACAAAGTCTCTATTCTGTTACTGCTCGACCTTAGTGCAGCTTTTGATACTGTAGACCATGTCATTCTACTTCAGTGCCTTGCACAGTGTTTGGGCCTCAGAGGTTCAGTTCTTAACTGGTTTTCTTCATATTTAAGTGGTAGATCTTTCTCTGTTTCCGTCGGCAGCTATGAATCTGATAATGTCAGCATTGAATATGGAGTCCCACAAGGGTCAATTCTAGGTCCCCTACTTTTCAATTTGTATATGTTACCACTTGGGTCCATCATTCGGCATCATAATATTCAATATTATTCCTATGCTGATGACACACAATTATATGTATCTGTTACTGCCAATCATTTGAACCCAGTCAATGACCTCATTCAATGCATTACAGATATCAAGTATTAAATGGCACCCAACTTTTTACAGCTAAATGAAGAAAAAACAGAGACTATTTTAATTGGTCCAAGTGCTCTGAGGCAACATATTCTCCCTCTATTAACTCCTCTGTCAGTAAAACAATGTGAGCTTGTCAAAAACTTGGGTGTTATTTTAGATGCTGATCTTAACTTCCAGAAACACATAGCAAATGTCTCCAGGACTGCCTTCTATCACCTCAGAAATATATCTAAAGTAAGATGCTTTCTGTCACAATCAGACTCTGAAAAACTGGTTCATGCCTTTATCTCCAGTAAATTAGATTATTGCAATGCACTTTTTGCAGGACTAACAAAGCAAGTGTTACATAAACTCCAGCTTATTCAAAATGCTGCAGCCAGAATTCTAACAAAGACCAGGGGCCTCATTTATCAACCGTTCGTAGAAAAGGTTCTAAATTCTGTCGTAGGAATGAAATTTAGAATGTGTGTAAGTACAAAAAAATCCGGATTTAATCAAACGTGCGGACACTGGTCGTACGCACATCAGTGATGATAAATCCCACCTGTGCTTACCTGCTGTGCTCGCACCGGGTGAGGGTCATTTGCATACAGAAACTCCTCCAATTAACCATATATGGCAGCAACACTCCCTTCAAAAATGTGTGAATTGAGTCCCTCCCCCTCACCGAAATCATGGCAAAGAGGGCGAAGAAAAGGAATTACACCGACGCTGAGATCGAGGTTCTGGTGGGAGAAGTGGAGAGCAACCAGAGATTACTTTTCGGAAACTTGAATGCAGCTGTGACCAATAAAAAGAAGAGTGCTGCGTGGGAGAAGGTCACAGATGCCGTTAATTCTGTTGGGTCAGAGTCAAGATCACCCTCAGAGATAAAAAAAAAAAGTGGTTTGACATCAAACTAGGTGCCAAAAAACGCGTTGCAGCCCATAAACAGGAGACATCTGCAACCGGAGGAGGACAGGCAACAACGCAGCTGTCAGCGATGGATACCCGTGTTGCCAGCATCATCAGGGACACAGCACTGTGTGGTATAATTCCCGGAGGAGACACAAACACACTCCCACCAGCTGTACCATCAACAAGTCACACTGCAGGTAAAATAAAAAGCTGAGCTGAGGTGTTTCACAAACATTTATTTAGACAGTTTAATGTGTGAATTTGAATCAAAATAAATGTGACAACAATGTGATGCTTCTTTAATAACTCAGACACTCAAGCCAGTCCAGCCTGCGCTAAGGAGCCGGAGACGGTGGAGGAGCCGGAGGCGGAGGAGGAGCTGGAGGAACAGGAGCAGCCAGGGTCATCCAGAACCCATTCGTTGTGCCCAGAGCCGCCTTGACCTAATGATAGGCCCTGGGGCTAAGAGGTTTTGTAGGCCCCCCAGCCCCTCGACTTACATAGTCTTAACGTCTTAACGTATCACTTGAGTATAAACACAAAATACACTTTTTATAACAACCACACACAGCAAACCAAGGTGTGTGAAAATGTACATATAATATAATTAACACACAGTAAAGCTGTATTTTTGGGATCACTTTTTTTTATCAGAACTGTAAAATACAGACTGCTGCTGAACTGACAGCTGGACTGGACACAGAAATAATGTTGAACTAAACCTGCATAGTAAGGTCTGTGATGCAAATAAAGTTCCATGTTCAGGTTTAACCATAGACTGTAAAGAAACATATAACATATATATAACAACATATATATTAACATATAACCCCCCCCTCTGGCCTTGGCGGGCCTTGTGAACCAATCACATGCACCTGCACAGACACACATGCACACTCCATTCAGCACCATGGATAGCAACATGGCTTAATGCCAGCCAGGTATAAAAGATGAAACATTATGGAAGATTTTGAGTATAATGACAAACATATAAGCAAATACGGTATGCATTTCACTGCACAACCACAACAATTCAAAACCTGCACCAGCTAGCAATTAATACAGCACTTTCCTATCTTTTTAGAAGTGCTTCCGCCTGGTTGAAGAAAAGGCCTTGATAATGTCCTTAAAATACAAATCACGCAGGATGTCATGCTCAATCAGTGTGAGATGACTGACTCAAGTCTATTTTTCACCAAGCCCAGTTTGTAGAAGTTACTGAGTTTGCGTTTGAAATGAGAAAAATCTTCTCTGCTGCTTATATTGGCGTTCCGATGCTGATTTGTCCGCATCTTTATTTTGACGGGACTCCGGTCCCATTTTCACCCAGTAGGCGCGCACATTCACGTTAACGCTGTTTCCCCAGCGGCCCGGGTCGCTGTTATAAGGGTTCTGACTCGGGCCCTGCTGGTCTGCAGCCTTGTCCTCTCTGGGGTTCGTGTGACCCGGGACCCCCCCCTCCACCTCCTCCCCTCCACTGCGCGCGGGAGACCGCTCCTCTCCCGCTACATCCATCGGTGCGGCCGGCGCCTTCTCCGCTTCCTCCGGTGGGTGGTTTGAGTTTCCCCCGCTTGGTCCATCACCAGCAGCAAGTTTAAAAAATCCTGTTAGCTTCGGAATGCTTTTAAGCAACTCTTTTTCACGAATCTCTTTTTCTACAGTCTTTTTTATTTTCTGGGCTCCGCTTTCAAACTTCTTCCCCGACATTTTGCAACTGTCAATCAATCATAGCGGGACGCACCCCAACACACTCTGATTGGTCACCCATGGCCTAAGGCCCGCCCACAGGCTGCAGGGCCGTAGTGGGTCACTCGTAATTTGGATCAATCAGCAGCCCGTAACGTGCGTATAGAGTGATACAAAAACAATATGACTTTTTCAGCTCATCCTGACCCCAAAATGATAGGCCCCTGAAGTTGGCAGGCCCCTGGGCTTCAGCCCAGGTAAGCCCTGCATTAAGGCGACCTTGGGTGCGCCCTGGGAGGGTGAGGATGCTGTCGGAGGCAGTGATTCAGAACCAGGAGGACACCACCAGATCCGTCAACGAAATAAGGGATCAACTGACCACCATATCGAGCACCCTACTTCAGATGAACGAATCTCTGAAACAGATTGTTGCATGCGCAGCGCAGATGTTGAAAAAATAAAAAAATGTTGAATGATGTTGACATTATTTTCCCACGCACACCTTCGATCCGAAATCTCTCACTATTCAAAGATCGGCTAACAGGCAGACCTATGGAGCCAAATCAAGGCAATAAGGTTTGTAATTGAAAAACTGAGATTTGAACCTGAAAATTCAAGTTTTGATCATGTACCTTTCTTTGTGATCTGAAACTGAAAAAAGGATCTGATACTGAAAAAAAGAAACAGTAGAAAAATAAGTTCATGATCAAAACTTGAATTTTCAGGTTCAAATCTCAGTTTTTCAATCACAAAACTTTTGGCCTTGATCTGGCTCCATACAGACTTACTTAATATCCCTGTATGATCCTCTCTCTCATTTGAATGGCAGCGGCATTAGGGGGTGGGAAAGGCTCTGCGTCGGGCATGGGCTCGTCTGCTCTGGGGGGTTCCTGCAGAGGGACACCTTGTCTCATGGCTAAGTTGTGAAGCACAGAGCAAGCCAAGATGATGTTGCAGACTTTTTCAGGCCTATGTGCCCCCCCCCCCCCCCCCCCCCCCCCCCACCGCTGACTGCGGTAAAGTGAGCCGCTGTTTGCGAGATAGCGGTAAAGTGAGCCGCTGTTTGTTTTTCGTTGCGCGCGTACTAGAGTAAATACGGTAGGCACGGTTCTCGAGCAAAGTGAAGGTCCTAAAATATACATAAAGCCTACGTGCTTTTACTGGAGCAAAGTGAAGGTCCTAAAAGATACATAAAGACTATGTGCTTTTACTGGAGAAATGTGGAGAAAAATCACCTCCAAAATGAGTCAACTTATTAGTTATATTTCACTGCCGTAAAGGGGAGAAAAATCACCTTTCAGTGCCATTTTACTGTAGTAATGTGGAGAAAAATCTGTTTAAAATTACCCCTATAATAAATTTTACTGTAGTAATGTGGAGAAAAATCTGTTTAAAATGACCCCTATAATAAAAGCCATTTACAGAATGCTGACATTTGACCTCATCTCACATTAATTCCTTCATGTTCCTCATTTTTTTTTTGCATATTGTTCCTGTCATCTCACTCTACCTCTGGTACTATTTTGGTAACATTTTACTGTAGAAATGTGGAGAAAAATCATTTTGAAATGACCTCTATAATAAACTCCATTTACAGAATACTGACCTTTGACCTCATCTCACATTAATTCCTTCATAGGTGTGTTCCTCATTTTTTTGCATATTGTTCCTGACGTCTCACTCTACCTCTGGTACAATGTTGGTAACATTTTACTTTATAAATTTGGAGAAAAATCATTTTGAAATGACCTCTATAATAAACTCAATTTACAGAATACTGACCTTTGACCTCATCTCACATTAATTCCTTCATAGGTGTGTTCCTCATATTTTTTGCATATTGTTCCTGACGTCTCACTCTACATCTGGTACTATTTTGGTAACATCTTGCTGTAGAAATTTGGAGAAAAATTATTTTGAAATTAAGCCTATGATAAACTCCATTTACAGAATACTGACCTTTGACCTCATCTCACATTAATTCCTTCATAGGTGTGTTCCTCATTTTTTTGCATATTGTTCCTGACGTCTCACTCTACCTCTGGTACAATGTTGGTAACATTTTACTTTATAAATTTGGAGAAAAATCATTTTGAAATGACCTCTATAATAAACTCAATTTACAGAATACTGACCTTTGACCTCATCTCACATTAATTCCTTCATAGGTGTGTTCCTCATATTTTTTGCATATTGTTCCTGACGTCTCACTCTACATCTGGTACTATTTTGGTAACATCTTGCTGTAGAAATTTGGAGAAAAATTATTTTGAAATTAAGCCTATGATAAACTCCATTTACAGAATACTGACCTTTGACCTCATCTCACATTAATTCCTTCATAGGTGTGTTCCTCATTTTTTTCCATATTGTTCCTGACGTCTCACTCTACATCTGGTACTATTTTGGTAACATCTTACTGTAGAAATTTGGAGAAAAATCATTTTGAAATGACCTCTATAATAAACTCCATTTACAGAATACTGACCTTTGACCTCATCTCACATTCATTCCTTCATAGGTGTGTTCCTCATTTTTTTTTGCATATTGTTCCTGACGTTTCACTCTACCTCTGGTACTATTTTGGTAACATTTTACTTTATAAATTTGGAGAAAAATCATTTTGAAATTAAGCCTATGATAAACTCCATTTACAGAATGCTGGCCTTTGACCTCATCTCACATCAATTCAATTCCTTCATAGGTGTGTTCCTCATATTTTTTGCATATTGTTCCTGTCATCTCACTCTACCTCTGGTACTATTTTGGTAACATTTTACTGTAGAAATGTGGAGAAAAATCATTTTGAAATTACCTCTATAATAAACTCCATTTACAGAATACTGACCTTTGACCTCATCTCACATTAATTCCTTCATAGGTGTGTTCCTCATATTTTTTGCATATTGTTCCTGACGTCTCACTCTACCTCTGGTACTATTTTGGTAACATTTTACTGTAGAAATGTGGATAAAAATTATTTTGAAATAACCCCTATGATAAACTCAATTTACAGAATGATGAGTTCATGTTCAATATCTTATATATTCTATAAAACTAAATTAGCAACTCCACATTTAAGTTGCTTTTTTGACAGGGACAGTGGTGTTTGGATTCGTGATTGTCACTAAATTTTATTAATGCTGTGATTAATAGTGGGTGGGTGAAATAATACATCAATCTTTTTGGAGAAATGTTTACCTACAGTGATGCCATCGCAGTCTTTGTGTATATATACATACATTGGAAGAACCCACTGTTTAGGCAATTCATGGTCATTAGTAAAAACAGAGGCAGGGCTGCATTCCCCCTGTTTAAAATGGTCAAATATGATGATATCAGCCTGAAGGTAGGTAAGGTAAGGTAGGTTTAGGTTTATTAGACAAGAACATACACACCAACAAGACAGTGTACAAGCGGTGTCACAAGAATGTTTGTTTTCATTCATTGGCTTCATTTTCTTTCCATCAATACCTGGTGGGCCGGTCTAGGCTCAAAATGCCAGGGCCGATTTTTTTGTCCCAGTCCAGCCCTGTGAGTGAGGGTTGGATGAGGCTTTCTGATGTGTGAAACAATTGTGTTGAATGTTTCTTTCATGGTCACAACAGTGTCACCTGCTGGTAAGGTCAAAGGTCAGCATAATGAAGTTCACTCATTTTGGGTGATTTCTCTCCATATTTGCACAATATGCACAAAAAATGAGACACACACATATGAAGGGATTAAGTTGAGGTAAGGTCAAAGGTCAGCATAATGAAGTTCACTCATTTTGGGGTGATTTTTCTCCATATTTGCATAATATGCACAAAAAATGAGGAACACACCTCAAGGTCAAAGGTCAGTATTCTGTAAATGGAGTTTATCATAGACTTCATTTCAAAATGATTTTTCTCCAATTTATAAAGTAAAATGTTACCAACATTGTATCAGAGGTAGAGTGAGACGTCAGGAACAATATGCAAAAAAATGAGGAACACACCTATGAAGGAATTAATGTGAGATGAGGTCAAAGGTCAGTATTCTGTAAATGGAGTTTATTATAGAGGTCATTTCAAAATGATTTTTCTCCACATTTCTACAGTAAAATGTTACCAAAATAGTACCAGATGTAGAGTGAGATGACAGGAACAATATGCAAAAAATAAAAGAGGAACATGAAGGAATTGATGTGAGGTAAGATCAAATGTCAGCATTCTGTAAATGGCTTTTATTATAGGGGTAATTTTAAACAGATTTTTCTCCACATTACTACAGTAAAATTTATTATAGGGGTAATTTTAAACAGATTTTTCTCCACATTACTACAGTAAAATTTATTATAGGGGTAATTTTAAACAGATTTTTCTCCACATTTATACAGTAAAATGGCACTGAAAGGTGATTTTTCTCCCCTTTACGGCAGTGAAATATAACTAATAAGTTAACTCATTTTGGAGGTGATTTTTCTCCACATTTCTCCAGTAAAAGCACATAGTCTTTATGTATCTTTTAGGACCTTCACTTTGCTCCAGTAAAAGCACGTAGGCTTTATGTATCTTTTAGGACCTTCACTTTGCTCGAGAACCGTGCCTACCGTATTTACTCTAGTACGCGCGCAACGAAAAACAAACAGCGGCTCACTTTACCGCTATCTCGCAAACAGCGGCTCACTTTACCGCAGTCCCCGACGGACAGGCACAGCCATCGGCCTTTTAGAAGACCTATTGTGCATTCAACAACGGTTCTTGAGCGTACATGGGCCCGGTTGTAGTGCTGCTCCTGCGGGGTCCTCGGGTTGGGTATGGGGGTCATCAGCCATGGCTTTAGTGGATATCCCCGATCACCTATAGAGATGTTATAATAATAATAAATATATAATATTTATATTATATATGTATATATATATATATAAATATATATTTATTTATATTATAATAAATAAATATGACGCCCAGAAAATTATTTCGAAATGTTGCAACACTCACCAATAAGCCAGCCATCCTCAACAGCTCCTGCTTGGAGGTGCAAACACCAACAGAGCTGTGCTGCAGAATGAATGAGTCGTGCGTTCCTCCAGGCCACCGGGAAACAACGTTTGTCAGAGACGTATTTGCATCGCAGATTATTTGTGTATTTATTGAATGAAAGCCTTTGCTGTTGACGTAACTGAATTAATTGCGTGATGGTGCTTTTATGGCGATGTGGGTGCAATCTATGGCTCCAATTATGTTTGGGAATCCGGCGATGGCATGAAATCCTCGTTTGATCTCGACTTGTTGCTGATGTGCGAATGGGAACTGGATGTAAACTGGGGCGAGAGAAATGATTGCATCCAACACTGCCGGCATGATTCTGCTAATTGTCGGCTGCGAAATGCTGCATATGTCTCCAATCTCTCTCTGAAATGTCCCGGTGGCCAAGAATCCCAGGGTGGACAGGAGCTGGATGTGACTGGGATGGCTTTGCTGCGTTTTGTCTCTCGCTCCAACATTGGTTGCAATTCGCTGCATAGATCCATCAGAATATGTTTTGGGAAGCGGTACCTGCTGAGAAGCCACTCCGTTCTCTCGCTGTACAGGTCAGCGCGCTCTTTGAATACGTGCTCTCTGCGGAGCGCACGGTTCTCCAAATCCTCCATATCCTCAAAATCCTCCAAATTCTCCAAATCCTCCAAATCATCCAACAGTATGATGCCATGTTACTTGTATTTTCTTTTCCGATCGTCCTGCCACAGCTGTCTTTTATAGCAGTCACACCAGTTATTCACACTATCTGCTGATTTACTAATTGAGTATTTTTATTAATTAGAGGAAACTGGGAACATGTGTGAAGTTTGAGATCGCTGAACAATGACTCTTTTAATGGGTTCTATTTGTAGTTTCACTGTTCTACCACTAGGTTTTGTGTGTACGCATGGTCGGAGCTGTGCTTACATTTACACGCGTTTCTGCGCACAGGAACAGGTTGATAAATTCCATACTTTGCGTGGGAATGCTCGTACACACGCTTTACGCACAGATCTGTGCGTACGAACGATTGATAAATGAGGCCCCAGGAGGTTTGAACACATCACTCCTGTTTTGTCCTCTCTGCACTGGCTCCCTGTTAAACAAAGAGTAGATTTTAAAGTACTTCTTATTATCTTTAAATCTATGAACGGCTTAGCTCCCTCCTACATAGTTGACATGCTGACTGAATACATACCGGACAGATCCCTTAGATCATCAAATAAGAGTCTTCTAATCATTCCTAGAATCCACACTAGATCTGCTCATGGGGCTTTCAGTCACTACTACACTCTCTGGAATTCCTTGCCACAGGAACTTAGGTCTGCTCCAACAATGCCCACTTTCAAAAGCAGACTAAAAGCTTTCCCTTTTGCACAGGCGTTTGCCTAAACTCATGGTTGGCAGGGTGATCGCACTTTTGTTAAAATGGAATTTTGTTTGTTATTATTGTTTTTTTCTCTTGTCATATTCGTTATCTATTTCTGTTATTGTAAACTTGTAATTTTGTTTATTTGTTTGTTTATGTCCATGCTTGTAATGTGAAATGTGCTTTATAAATAAAATTGACTTGACTTGACTTGGTGCTGCAGCAGAGCTGATGCAGTTCAAAACTGAGCCATACTTGACCCAGTAAACATCCCAGAACCACTGCAGTGTGGTTTTCAGTCCCATCACAGCACAATAACAGCTGCACCTTCACTCATCCATGACACGATCTCCTCCTGCTGCTGATTTAGCAGAAATCAGATGAAAACAATGTGTTGAAACTGTGCTGGAAGGTGACGAACACAGGACAGACTTCAGAGATGCTGCATTCAAGTGCATCTGTCCAAGTGTTGGACTGTTCCTTCATCCGTGTGTGAGAGCCATGTAATGTCCATGTTTGCTGAAAGAGACTGAGCTGGTCTGACCCCCCTCCTCCTTCCAGGGTGGAGCCTGCTGGACAACGATGGTTGACACCAGATCTGAGGAAGTGTAAGTGTGTTTTTATTTCATTCACACGTTCAATCATCTTCACACTGACACATCACTCATTCATGAGTCCATCAATAATCAATGACAGATCAATAATAACTGCAACTGGGTTGTTTGTTATCTCCATCAGATTCCTGTCAACTCACCATCGACACAAACACAGTCAACAACAACATCAAACTGTTTGAAAACAACAGGAAGATGATGTGTGTGAAGGAGTATCAGTCATATCCTGATCATCCAGACAGGTTTGATTACTGGCCTCAGCTGCTGTGTAGAGAAGTTCTGACGGGTCGCTGTTACTGGGAGGTCCAGAGGAGAGGAGGAGTTTCTGTATCAGTGAGTTACAGAAGAATCAGCAGGAAAGGAGACTCTGATGACTCTATGTTTGGAGGGAACGATCATTCCTGGAGTCTGGTCTGTTCTGATGATGGTCGGTACGATGTCTGGCACAATACCATAGGAACACCTTCCTCCTCCTCTTCCTCAGTCTCTGACAGAGTAGCAGTGTACGTGGACGTTCCTGCTGGAACTCTGTCCTTCTACAGCGTCTTCTCTGACAGACTGATCCACATCCACACCTTCAACACCACATTCACTGAACCTCTCTATCCTGGGTTCTTGTTCAGCTCTGGTTCTTCAGTGTCTCTGTGTTGAGTTCAGTCTCCAGAGTCTCCTCCTGTCAGAGAAACTGTCTCTGTTGGACAGATAGTTGAGTATGTACAGTACATGTCTGTCTCTGTTTCCATCAGAACACCTGAATCACATGTTGGTGAAACTGTTCTGAATGATTCCTTGGAAACTTCTTCCTCTTCCGGTCCTTTAAAGGTGAAAGCTGCCGTTATTCCAGGATCCACATGTTGTTCTTCTGTCTGTTTCCAGTCAGAGCTTCACAGTGAACAGCAGCATGTTGTTTCTCTGCTGCTCAGATCAGCTGAGATCATCAGTTCATGTCAGATGCAGGTAGTTTGCTGCACATGTGACCAACTGTGATGTCAGAGAGGAATCACTGAGCTGCAATCAGCCCAGATGAAGTTACAACCTGCTGACAGATCTGAGCACAAGGTTGCTGTGCAGCCAGGGTTCATCCTGGTCTTTATTCACACCCACTTCCTGTTCCAACCAGGACATCACTACTGGACTATCAGGTCTCTGTCATGGTAAAGTGTTTGTTTATGTGCGAGCTCTCACCAAGATGAATAAGATGATCCATCAATGTTCTAGAACTGCTTCTTCATGTTCAGGGTCCCGGGGGTCGGCCTTGTTGATTTTACACTGTACCTAGAAGGGCTACTTTTTGAATAAAGTTCCCCTTTGATGACAATATTTGATATTCACTGATTAAAAGCGCTGCCTCAACATTTCCTCAAAATAATTACCAAATTGATTTATAGGAAACATATTTCAACACAAATTTTTTTTTATTCTTAATCCATTTAGTTTGTTCCAATTTCAAATGATCACTTATGTTTGACTTATGTTTGACACTTACATTTTAGTAGCAAATTATGAACATCTTCAAATCACGTCCCACATTTGTACTTCTATAATCAAATATGTAGACCTGTTCTGAAGGTCTGCATGACAGATGGTTGATTTAAGAACATCCAGCCACCAGGGGGGGCTGCTGCACTCGACCCCGCTGAGTGCTGCTTATCGTGGCAGAAGAAGAGAGACAATGATGAGAAGCTGGATGATGTGGATGAAGCTGTTATATTACTTTGTGTCATGAATCTGATGCTTGTGGTTCAGTGTTCGTCCAGAGAAACATAAGTTATATTGTTGTTTATTGGAAACACTTCTTTGTTGTTATATTTTATAAGTCTGCTGGTGAGTATTTCCAGCAGTGTTATTTACTTCGCTAATCGTTCAAAAGTTAGTTATGTTATCTGAATGTCACTGACTGTTTTCTTTGTTTCCAGTTAAATGTGATAGTATCCTATCATGCATAGTATCTCATGTATATGATGTTCATGCTAATAACATTATTATTTGGATTGTGTGCTCTGGTTAAAGGAGCATGAGGCAAGAATAAGAAATGAGACTCATTAGCGCCACGACGACCGTCGGGGTTCCTGCAGCCAACAGCGAAGCCGGCACGGGATCACGTGTGTAATCTCATGTGATTTTCAAATCAAGCTCTAAATATGACTTACAATGTTATCTTACCTGGTCAGTAGGAAATGAGCCATGTCAGCATCTGTTTTCAGTCCCAATTCAAGTTGAAGCTGCCTCCATGACTCAAACGCGTATCCAATGTTTACTCGTGCGCCGCCGAGAACGCGCATGCAGCATCATGTGACGTCACATCCACAGGACAGCGCGGGAAACTCGGCCCCAGCACTGCAGCACATTTTGCACCACACAGCCTGTTCAAGGCAACGGAGAGATACACTAGAGGGCTCATTCTTTTTGGTTTGGAACGCTTCATCTGACATTATTACTAGAAAACTTTAAACGTATACGCATTTTTTTTCATAAATCCTGCCTCATGCTCCTTTAAACATGTAGTTATTGCTGTTTATTGATTTCTATTAGTCTTTGGTTTATTCCAGAACCACATTCACACACCACATCTGTAAGTGCACTCTCTAGACTGGATTAAAGCTCTGTAAAGGAAATTGAAAGCTTCCTGCATCTTCATTTAAGTCTTGAAACACGCGCTTCACGATTAAAATACAGAGAAAGCCAGTGTACAACTGTTAATCATTAAGCCTCCAAAACATATGGTCCTTGGAGCCGGATAAGGTCATTACGAAGTGATAATGTCTTATGTTCCCCAAGTGAAGATGTACGTCCATACAGACGAATGCTACAACCAAAACTGATGGAAGATTATGAAGGGTAGACCCTCCCACAGGCTGTCAGTCACCCTGCAGGAACCCCCGCTGTGATAGAGGAGACTGAATGGAGACAGAGAGGGATTTGCTGAGATGACACCCCTCAGCCGGCGTTGTGGCCGCCAGGCCGCCCAGTGTAGGTCGAGAGTCCTATAAGACATGCAGAGGGAAACACCTCGAGGCCTTGCATGAGGTGAATCTCCAGCCTGGCAGGAATGAGCTCCAGCAGATGCTGTTGCTGAGTTTCACAACTTTTGCATATATTGCTTGCTGGTGGATGATGCAGTGGTAATGAAGTAACGTGAATGCCTAAGTTACAACACACATCACTTAAAACACACACACACACACACACACCACTTAAAACACACACACACACACACACACACACACACACACACACACACACACACACACACACACACACACACACACACACACACACACACACACACACACACACACACACACACACACACACACATACTGTTTTTCATCTTCTGTGCTCAAACAAACTCTTTAAAAACTCATCTGTTCATTAAAGATAAAACCAGAGAACGTGAATGTGTTTATACACAGACTTGTATATTATGTGATGGATGTTAGATCAAGCTTTATAGTCTGAAACTCGGATAGAAATGGAGGCGGATTCTCTGTTGAACTGCTTTCATGTTGTTCCAGTAAAAAAGACTGATTAGATTAAAAGTGTGTTATAAAAAACGAGTCAGTTGCAGGAAGTTGTTTATGTCGGGACATCTTCTAACATTCTGTATAGATCTTGTTAGAGTTTGTGGATTTTTGAATTGTCACTTTTTAGCACATTTATAACCATTTTTCTTCACTTAGAAATATATTAAATGATTAGATCAAAAGATTAATGTTACACGTAAAAGTTAAATCTAAATGTTTCCAGTGAAACTAAGTATTTAGTTAATATGCAAATTCAAACCATCAGTAAGTATCACTGAGTCACCATGGCAACGCACAGTAAGAGGGAGAGATCTTGATACATAACCTGAAAGTGCAACAGAAACCGTCAGCACAAAGAACAAACAGGTCTAAACTGACTTTAATAAAACAAAACTGGTAACTTAAGCGACAATAAATATTGTATTTTAAACCAGAACATCAGAGTCTCATGAGTCTGAGCTGATTTAGATCCTGAACTTTAAAAAAAGAAGAACTACGATGATCATGATGGTTAGTCATCTGTTTTCATTTGTTTTTGAGAAATTGGCCAACTTTTACTATTATTGTATTTTTTTTGTTAGACAAAATATAAACGTGTGTTTAGACCAGGGGTCCCCAAACTTTTTTCAGTGGGGGCCACAACAACTTTCCTTTCTGTGATGGGGGGCCGAGGTTAGTCTATAACAGGAAATGATCTGCCCCGGCTTAACCAGCGGACTTCAGTGTAAAGCACATCTCTGTGGGCTGATTCTTCTTTCTTTGCAGCACAGTGCATGCTGGTGAATCAAGCAGTGGACTTGTAGCGGGAGTGTGAGACCTCTTTCTGCCATTTCCTTTTTCACGTGCCCGACGAGCCCCCGCGATGCGCCGGTCATATTTGGAGCACCGTCCGTTGTGATGCTGGCCAGCTTAGACCAGTCCACATCCAACTCTTCCATTGTTTGGCAAACTTTACCAAAAATATCCTCCCCTGTTGTTGTATCTGTGAGACTTTGTAATGCTGCCAGCTCCTCGGTAACTTCAAAGTTGGAATTTACTCCCCGAATAAAAATGAACAGTTGTGCTGTGTCCTGCATGTCGTTGCTCTCATCCAATGACAACGAAAAATACACAAAATCTTTAGCTTTCTCTTTCAGCTGGGTGGTAATGTACATTATCCCCCATTTCTTCATCCCGCCTGATGACTGTAGATGCGGACAGACTCACAGCGTTTAGGACTGTGGCAGGGTGCAGGATTGGGGCGTGGTCTGCAGGGGAGAGAGGGAGTGCGGGGGAGTGGCGCACAGGTGGCGCGGCTGGAACAGCTGACGGTACACAGGTGTGTCTAATCACTCTCTGTGTATTTCAGTAGTGTAGTAAGGCTAGTGCTACGGGGCCCGACCGACAGGATTGAGAGGACACGGAGTTTAGTGCAGAACCCTTTTTATTAACACCGCCACACGCCCAGGACACAGTGCACAAGCACCTCTCACCAGCAGCACCTCACGATCAGCAGCTCCAGCTTCAGTCTGACCACCAGTCTCAGCAGCAGCTTCTCCTCTTATAAGGCTGGCAGGGTGGAGAGGCTGACGGGCCACACCTGTGTCCCGTCAGCCTGAGTGGCTGCACCTCCTCCACCCTGCCACAAGGACATCTTTCTTGTCCGGACACACCTCCTCCACAGCAGTGCTCCAACACTTTTAAATAAACTCCCCATCACTGAACGGCTTTCCACAGCTTGCTATCAGTTTAGCTACCTTGAAGCTGGCCCGGACGGATGCCACGTTCATCTGCATCTGACGCAGTAATGTGATCTGTTGGGCTAATCCACATTTTAGCTTAGTCACCTTGTCTCTCCTCACTTGGCCCTGCAGGCTAGCACACTGCTCTCCATGGCGGGTTTAATGATGTCGACGAATGTTAAATTCTTTGAACACTGCTACCGTTTCTTTGCAGATCAGAAAAACTGCCTTTTCCTTGCACTGAAAAAAATAGTCATCTGTCCACTGCTGTTTGAAAACTCTGCACTCTGAATCTATTTTTCGTTTCCCCCAAAACTTTCGGCATTTTGTCGTCTTCTTCTTTTTTTTAAATATTTTTATCCCGGTTTTTTTCCCCCATTTTATCACCCAGTGCTCCTACCTAAGTAACAGTCCTGGGCATTGCCATCCTCTACCAACCCCGGGAGGGCCCTGCACTGAGCTCAGGTCTCCTCCTTAACCTGAGGAGTGAGCAGGCCGCATCTTTTCACCAGATCTTTTCACCAGACAGGGTGGGGCTTCTCCGGCCGGACGTAGGGCGTGGAAGGATCATGTTATTCCGGCCGGATCCTCCCCACCCCATCTGTTCCCCGGTTGGCCAGAGAGGACTGTTACATGTTTTTGTGAGGGTAGCTCACATTAGCTACCAAGGGAACACGGGGAGAACATGCAAACTCCACACAGAAAGGCCCTTTCGCCAACCCCACCCAGGGCTGAAGTCATGGGGAAACTAACATGCACTTCAGCTTCTGGGATCATAAGTGGGCCACCCCAATTGCTTTGGCGGGCCGGATGTGGCCCGCGGGCCGTAGTTTGGGGACCCCTGGTTTAGACTGATGTTGTCAAATTGATACCTTGTCCTCCCCCTCCCTGTTTTTATGGCATTAATCACATGCACTCAACACCAGGGGCGGGAGGGAGTCCCACATCACCCGCGCTCCCTCGCCGGCCTGGGACAGGTGGGTCGCGACGCCCGGGCCTGCGGGGCTCGCCTTGCAGCCTGGGGTGCCTTCTGGCGGTGCTGGACCCCCCCGGGGAGGGGGAAACGGTGCGTGAATGTGCGTCTGTGTCGGTGAGAATGCAGTATGGAAGGGTCCTGCCATGGAGGATTTGGGCCTCCATTGGCAGGACAACAAAATGTAATCATTTATTAATATTATGTCATACAAAGATGGTTATTAATATTATTATTATTATTATTATTATTATTATTATTATTATTATTATTATTATTATTATTATTATTATTATTAGGGCCCGAGCACTGAAAGTGCGAGGACCCTATTGTATCTGTGATGTTTATTAGGGCCCGAGCACTGAAAGTGCGAGGACCCTATTGTATCTGTGATGTTTATTATTATTATTATTATTATTATTATTATTATTATTATTATTATTCTCGCCGTAAATGAATTGCCTTTTTGGAGGCCTTAAAATGCTCAAAAACTCACCAAATTTTGCACACGCTTCCAGAGTCGCGTAAAATTACGTATTTTATGGGCGACAGGCATGGGTCCACAAGAATGGGCTCTATAGCGCCACCTATTTTATGTTTTTTGACGAGCCCCACAATATGGTTTGACTTACAGCAATGTCCTTTATGTGTCTATTATATCTGACAAGGCCCTACAAAAAAGTCTCTTGGACCCATGCTCTAAGTTACACAGGAAGTCCGGCATTTTGAATAGAAAATGTCATTTTTGATGAATTCTGATCATTTCTAGGCCTCGTAGTTTAACGAACTCCTCCTAGAGATTTTATCAGATTGGCTCACAACTTGATTTGTACAATCTAGACACATGGCCGACGCTAAATTGCGAAGCTTTTAAGTTTTTAGCAGAGGGCTTGAACGTAGTGATTCGGCGAAGTTTGAGGTCATTTTTAAGCCTCGCCATCAAACATCAATTGGCTGTAATTCAGCAATACATTATTTTATGTTGCCGAAAACGTATGTGCATGATTTTAGGCTGAGCCTGAAGACATCTATGGTGGAATATTCAGGATCGGTTGTAGCGCCACCTGTTGGCACCAGGAATTGTCATGTCTTCTAGTATGCATCTGTGCTCCAAGCGAGATCAGTTTAATGATCTCAAAGTTGGTCAGATAATAGGTAAGACATTGACGATGACTG
Source organism: Cololabis saira (assembly GCF_033807715.1). Taxonomy (NCBI): domain Eukaryota; kingdom Metazoa; phylum Chordata; class Actinopteri; order Beloniformes; family Belonidae; genus Cololabis; species Cololabis saira. The sequence goes on along the minus strand of NC_084606.1, from coordinate 8,933,806 downwards.
ACAGAGAAAACTGTACGTTCTTATCGAGGGGCGTGGCCGTTAGAGGTTGTCAAATTTCTGTGTCTCGCCATGAACATAAAAGTTGTTGTAACTTAAACATACTTGGTCCAAATTGACCCAAAATCAATACATGTAATCAGGCTTCCATTCTGAACAAGTGGATATGACAATCTTGGATTGAAATCCATAGCGCCACCTTTTGGTCAGGTATACATTTTTCATCAAATTATGTGCTGTCATTGCTGTTTCATTCATCCAATCACAATGAAATCGACACATATTATTGTCATAAGCGTCCTTATTAACTGTGTTGAGTATCGTGGTCATAACTTGAAGGGAACTGCCATTTTACGTCACTCTGAATTTTTTGGTAAAATAATAATTTAAAATCATAGGCTTGGTCTTAAGACAATAAAATGTCAGATTTAGATACATTTCGACATGACTAAAAAATCATACGCTGGTACATATCGCTTTTGAAGAACTTTGTAACTCTCTTTTTCCAAAAATGTATTCATATACAATTAAATCATATTTTTGTCATGCCATGTCCAATTAACTTCGTAAACTTCGTAAAAATATTGTTTACTGTGATGTGAAAATATATTTTTGGCATTAAGGTGCGTAAAACGCACGATTGGTAATGAATATTTATTTAAATCCATTGGATTTAAAGCAAGCTGGCTCCTGCAGCGGAGCGGAGGCCGAGGGGGAGGGGGGAGGGAGGAGGAGGAGGAGGGGGGGAGCGGGGGGACGTTGTGTGCGCACCGTATTGACGTTCCTCACACGACATGAATCCTCCAGTGTTTTCACACGAGTCCCAACCTAATCTGTAAGTATTTTTTTATTGTGTGCATAATTGTAGAGTCGTCTTAAGACATCTATGGTGAAATATTCCTGTGGAATAGTTTTCACCGATGTATTTCGGCGGCGCATGTCTGTAATGCAACTCGCTTTTTTCATGTCTTTCATGTCTCTGTCTTCTACCGAGACAGAGACCACTTAAATAAAACCACACTGATTTTGAGTCAAACCCGTCTTTTTAAATTCAATTTTTATACAGAAAATAACTACAGTGCATGTATTACACCTTATTTCACAGCAGCGTTGCAATTTGATTATATTATTATCGGCTTTCAGCCGAGATCTGGTCGGGACCGCGCCGCGCCGCGGAGGAGGTGCATTCAGGGACCGGTCGGAATTCTAAAAAGCCGATTATCCTCCTGGTGCGTTCAGGGACAACTGGAATTTACTGTATTTGGCGAGAATTTACCGTTGCTTCATTTGCTTAAAAATTATTTAAAGGTGACCTATTATGGCATTTAATGTATATTTTAAACAGGCATTGAATGTCTTAAAAACAAGCTTTTGAAGGTTTTTTCTACATAAATGAGAAATTCAGCCTCTGGGCCATGTCTTTATTTTTACCGTTTCTAACCTTGTCTATGAGGGATTCTGAGGGGAGGGGGGTCTATGTTAATGAGGCTCTGTGCTGATTGGCTGCCTGAATGACGTGTAGCAGGGGAGCTTTAAGCCTGAATCACAATTGTGGGTCAATGATGTATAAGGCCTTTGAGAGGCCTATTTTTAAAATACTTAAAATAAAGATGTATTTGGCCATTTTCCAAACATTTGGAATGTAGTGTGCATATATGTGAAAACTTAAAACAAAGGTATTTTAGTGTTTTTAAACCTACATTAATAGGGCAACAACCTTAAAAAAGTAATTGGGGGCGACCGTTATTTATCTCAAAATTAATAGATTTCCTTAACAAAATGTATATTTTAATAAGTATCAGTAATTAAATTAACTTTTCAAGAAAGATAGACTCATGTGTCCTTTCATTTTTGAAAACCATTTTGAAATACATTTTATCTATAATGGAAGTGTCACCCTCATAAAGCCATTTATGCATACTATACCAATGATTTATATTTGAACCAAAACTCATAGACATTAAATTTTGAATTTGCGGATTTCCTAAGTTCTATAGTAAACCATGGTTTGTTAAGGTTTTCAGAGCTTCCTTTATCGGTACACACCTGTATCATAGCACAACTTAAAGAAAAGTCTCCTGGCGCCATGGCCGAAACCCAACAGGAAGTCGGCCAGTTTGAATTAATCATGTAATTTTGGCGCAATTTATGCCATTCCTTCAGCCGCTTCTTCGCCAGAACCGTAACGTGCACCCAGGTGTGTTATACATCAAAATGTGCGTCTCCATCCTGCAATAACGTGCATAACTTTTCTCAGTCAAAAGCGTTACCGTGGCGATGATAGACGCCAAAAAGCGCGGCCCCAATTCATCTGATTGGTCCATACAGATAAAACTTCGTGCCTCAAGTCCCACAATACGCTTTGACGTACATGCACAAAAATCGGTACACACCTGTATCATGTCGCAACTTAAAGGAAAGTCTCTTGGCGCCATGGCCGAAACCGAACAGGAAGTCAGCCATTTTGAACATTTTGAATTAATCGTGTAATTTTGGCGCAATTTATGCCATTTCTTCGGTCATTAATTCAGCCCGAACCGTAACGTGCACCCAGGTGTGTTATACATCAAAACGTGCGTCTCCATCCTCCGACACCACGCATTACTTTTCTCTTTCAAAAGCGTTACCGTGGCGACGCTAGACGGCAAAAAGCGCGCCCACCCTTCATCTGATTGGTTCAGACAGAAAAAACTTTGCGCCTCAAGCCCCATAATACGGTTTGACGTACATGAACGAAAATTGGTACACACCTGTATCATGTCACAACTTAAAGAAAAGCCAGGCCTGTCGATACATTTGATATTTCATGGTTTGCATTAATGGGCGTTGCCTAACGGCTCAACAGCGCCCACTAGAATACCTTTCTCTCCCATAACTTTTGAAAGGTTTGACATAAAGAGTCGTGGGTGGTGTCATGGGACTCGGTATTGAGTCCTTGACCATAATTGGCGAAAATTAGCCCCGCCCCTTCTTCTGATTGGTTGTCCCTATTTCCTGCTATAACATTTGAATGTTTTGACATAGAGAGTCGTGGGTGGTGTCATGGGATTCTGTAATGAGTCCTTGAGCTTCTTTGGCCTTAATTAGCCCCGCCCCTTCTTCTGATTGGTTGTCCCGATTTTCTGCTATAACTTTTGAATGGTTTGACATAGAGAGTCGTGGGTGGTGTCATCAGATTCTGTATGGAGTCCTTGACCTTCATTGGCCTGAATTAGCCCCGCCCCTTCTTCTGATTGGTTGTCCCTTTTTTCTGCTATAACTTTTGAATGGTTTGACATAGGAAGTCGTGGGTGGTGTCATTTCTGATATGCTTATGGTGGGCGGTGGCCGTGAGTGCGAGGGCCCGTTCATCGCTGCTTGCAGCTTTAATTATTATTATTATTATTATTATTCTCGCCGTAAATAAATTGCCTTTTTGGAGGCCTTAAAATGCTCCAAAACTCACCAAATTTTGCACACGCTTCCAGAGTCGCGTAAAATTACGTATTTTATGGGCGACAGGCATGGGTCCACAAGAATGGGCTCTATAGCGCCACCTATTTTATGTTTTTTGACGAGCCCCACAATATGGTTTGACTTACAGCAATGACCTTTATGTGAGTATTATATTAGACAAAGAGCTACAAAAAAGTCTTTTGGACCCATGGTCTAAGTTGCACAGGAAGTCCGGCATTTTGAACAGAAAATGTCATTTTTCATGAATTCTGATCATTTCTAGGCCTCGTACTTTAACGAACTCCTCCTAGAGATTTTATCGAATTGGCTCACAACTTGGTTTGTACAATCTAGACACATGGCCGGCGCTAAATTGCGAAGCTTTTAAGTTTCTGCCAGAGGGCGTGACGGTAGTGATCCGGCGAAGTTTGAGGTCATTTTTAAGCTTCGCCATCAAACATCAATTGGCTGTAATTCAGCAATACATGATTTGATGTGGTTGAAAACGTATGTGCATGATTGTAGACTGAGCCTGAAGACATCTATGGTGGAATATTCAGGATCGGTTGTAGCGCCACCTGTTGGCACCAGGAATTGTCATGTCTTCTAGTATGCATCTGTGCTCCAAACGAGATCAGTTTCTTGATCTCAAAGTTGGTCAGATAATAGGTAAGACATTGACGATGAGTGACAGAGAAAACTGTAAGTTTGTGTCAAAGGGCGTCGCTGTCAGAGGTTGTCAAATTTCGGGGTCTCGCCATGAACATAAAAGTTGTTGTAACTTAAACATAATTGGTCAGAATGAACCCAAATTCAAAACATTTAATCGGGCTTGCATTCTGAACAAGTGGATATGACAATCTTGGATGAACTCCATAGCGCCACCTTTTGGTCAGGTATACATTTTTCATCAAATTATGTGCTTTAGTTGCTGTTTGGTTTATCCAATCTTAAGCAAATTGACACATTTGATTGGCAGTAGGTTCCTTGTTGACCGTGTCGCGTATCGTGGCCGTAATTTGAAAGGAATTGGCATTTTTAAGTCACTCTGTATTTCTGGTAAAATATTAATTAAAAATCAGAGATTTTGTGTAAGGAAAATTAAATGGCAGTTTCAGATAGCTTACAACAGGACTAAAAAATCATACACTGGAACATATTATTTTCTGAGAACTCCGTCACTCTAAAAATTAAAAAAATGAACTAATAACATAAAAAGCTATGTCTTTGTCACAAAATGTCAAAATTGACATCCGACTTCATAGATATGTTGTTTACTATAATGAGAAAATATCTTGTGAATTTCATAAGCCTGAGTGGGACCGTTGATTTTCTATTAATATTTATGTTAAATTCACTGGATTCTTAACTCTGACTGACAGCCAAAGGAGGAGAGGAGAGAAAGGAGGGGTGCTCCCGCGGGGGACGGAGGGAGGGGTGGGGGGTGGGGGGGAGGGGAGGGGGGGGCTTGTTATGCGCGCGCATCTCCCGCGGGGGGGCGGGGCATTGGAGCTGACGTTCAGCGCGGCCGCCATCTTGGATAAGGTACCGACGGCCATCTTGGAGAGGCTGGCAGAGATTTAGTTATGAAACAGGACGCTGTCACACATTAAAAATACGTACTTTTATGCTGAAAGACTTTGTATTATGCTCTTTTACAAAGACATGGTATGGAATATTGATAAATGTATAAATTAATTAATTGTATAAAGAAACACGTTTGATTGTTCATTTGAATTTATTTGAAGGGGAGAGGGGTGTGTTGTTGTATTTATTTATATATATTTATTTATTTATTTGAGAGTGAGAGTGAACTTTGTAATATTATAAGTCCTCTTGGCTTACTATTCCTATCCATTTTTCATTGACTGTTTTTTTTTTTTTTTTTTTTTTTTTTTTTTTTTTTTTTTTACCTTGTCTGCACACATATTATTGAATTATACCATGACGGTAGAAACCAAAAGTGTATATATGTGCATTATTACTATATGTAATATATACATATATATACGCACACATATGCGTACACATACATAAATATACACATACAAACCCAGTGTTTTTTTTTTTTTTTTTTTTTTTTTTTTGGGGGGGGGGAGGGGGTGGGGGGGGGGGGTGACGACATCCGCTGCCAATCCAGGAAGCAGGAACACACGGAGACACACGTCAAGCACTGGAAATCTGCAACAAAAAAAACCACAAACAAAGCACGAAACCGGCACGGAGCCAACCAAAACACGAACAGCAATCGACCTAAATCTTGAGATCTGATCGCAGTCTGAGCTAAGCTATCGCTACCGCTACCTAAACCCAAAAACTAGAGAGCCAGCATGCAGGTGAACAAGCCAGTGTGTATGTCTATGTGTGTGTGTGTGTATGTATGTATATGATCATGCGTGTGTGTGTGTGTGTGTGTGTGTGTGTGTGTGTGTGTGTGTGTGTGTGTGTGTGTGTGTGTGTGCGCATGTGACTAAATTACTATATGTGTGTATGTGTGTGTGTGTGTGTGTGTGTGTGTGTGAAATAAACCAAACAAAGCTCCACCTGAAGTGTATCTATAGTGGGGGAGGGGGGGGAGCGACCCCGCCACCCGCGAGACCAGAGGCCGACAAGGAAGAGCCCGGAACCCAGGCCACCGGCAAACCCCACAGAGGGGAGAAGTAGGAGGGAGGCAACCCACCGCCTGCGAGGCCCCCCCCCCCGCCCGGCGGCGGCCGAGGGGGCCCGCGGGCGGGGCCCCCACGGCGCGGAAAGAAGCAGCCAGGGATCCCGCGGCGGCGGACCGCGACCCAGGCAATCCCCGGCCACCCGGTCCGGGCCGGACACGCGGCCAGGAGGCCCTCACCCTTCAGGCCAACGACCCCCACCCGGCAGGGGGCCAGCCTGCCCGGAGAGACAGAGCCGCCCCGGCCGCCGACGCGGGCAGGCGCACCCGTCCCCCACGAAAGTGGCCCTCCAAGACCAGAGGGGCGCCCCGCCGTAGAGGCAGCGGGGGGGACCGGAGACGGGCCCGGAGAGAGGGAACCCCCCAACAAGGCGACACCCGCGCAGGCCCGACAACGGAGGGCCCCAGACCCAGGCATCCCATTCATTCATCCATTCACCTATCCGATACCTATACTAATAATAATATAATATACTATACATAATAATAATAATAATAATACTAATAATAATAATAATAATAACCATCTTTGTATAATATAATATTGATAAATTATTAAGTTTTTGATGTCCTGCCAATGGAGGCTCAAATCCTCCATGGCAGAACCCTTCCATACCGCATTCTCACCGACACAGACATACAATCACGCACCGTTTCCCCCTCCCCGGGGGGGTCCAGCACCGCCAGAAGGCACCCCAGGCTGCACGGCGGGCCCCGCCAGGCCCGGGTAACCCGACCCACCCGTCCGAGGCCCAGGCCGGTGAGGGAACGCGGGTGATGTGGGACCCCCTCCCGCCCCTTGTGTTGAGTGCATGTGATTAATGCCATAAAAACAGGGAGGAGGGAGGGCCAAGTATCGATTGACACCGACCCCCCCCCCTCCCGAACTACGTGTCCTTGTCAAGTGTATTTATAAAGTGTTGAATGTGCAGTGTCTAATTTGCTGTTAAAACCGTGAGGCGGGGAGTGCCGGGCCACGCGGGACAGTGCCCCCCACGACCCGGACCCCCCGCCTTTCGCCTATGTGCGTATGAATCGTGTAGGGGGGGCAAGAGGGGGAGCGGAGGCCGAAGCCAGGAGGCAGGACCAGCAAAGCTGGCCCTGATAAGACACCCGCGTCCCCCCACCGGCCATCCAGTAGACGGGGGCCGGCCCCCCGAGCCGGGCCAGGGCCCCACCGTACCTCCACGGGCGCCCCCGGAGCCGCCGGAGCCCCCAGACGGAGGGGGAAACGGTCCAACATCCTCCCATTCATACTGACAACATAAGACATAGATACCTGGGAATGGCGCCACCCCCGCCGCCGCGCCCGCCCGTGCACCCCCCGGTCAGGGGAGGCCCGATCTCCGGACCCGGCCCCACCCCCCCCCCCGAGGCCACCCCGGCGGACACCCCAAGGGTCACGGAGTCCCCACATCCGCAGGGGCACTTGGCCCCCGCCCAGCGACGGAGGACCAAGGCAGCAATGCCCCCCCAGCGCAGACAGCCACCCCCCACCCAGGCAGGACCGGGCCCTCCGGGTGGGACCCCCACGTCCACGGCCCAGCCCCCCCCAGGAGGCCCGGAGACGCCCAAGCCACCGCCCCCCGCCCGAGCCCTCCCCAGCCACCCCCCCCACCGCCATGAGGTACCCCCCCCCACAGGCCCCCAAGGCCCCCACCGGCCAGGGACAGGACCCCGCGGCCCCACCCACCGCCCCCCAGGGGCCACCAGAGGCCCGCGCCCCAGACCCCCCAAGCCGCCCCCCAACCCCAAGGGCTACGAGATCACCCCCCCCCCCCGCCCCCACTAGGTAACGAGGCCAATAATCGGGGACCACAGAGAGTGCAATTCAGCCGAGTGTTGTTCAGTGGAGGCAGACATTATCTCACTACTAATATGATCTGATAAAAGATTCCTAAAATGGTTAATACATAAACTGGATTTTTGTTTCCAATTTACTAGAATGGTTTTCTTTGCGATACATAAGGCAGTAAGAACCCGGTGTGTCCAATTAGGATCTATTTGAGTGTCTCCCAGGTGACCTAATATACACACCGTGGGGCACACTGGGATTCTGTGGTCGATCCATGTGGATAAATCCTCACAAATCTCCTTCCAGAACCTCTGTACCGGTGTACAGAACCATAAAGCATGCATATAATTATCTGGGGTGTTCTCTGTGCACTGTGAACAGATATTAGAGGTGACAAAGCCCATCTGGAACATCCTTTGTCCAGTATAATGTATTCTATGAAGAACTTTATACTGTATAAGTTGTAAGTTTGGGTTTTTAGTCATAGTAAACGTATTTAAGCATATTTGTGACCAAGAAAGCTGGTCGGTATTCAGAGAGAGATCCGCCTCCCACTTGGAGATCGGGAGAGAGACTGACTCGTCCAGTTTAGACACTAACCTGTAAAGTTTTGATAACAACTTTAAATTGCTTAGATTTAATAAATCTATTATCTTAGCGGGAAGTTGTAAGTCTAATTGTCTAATTTTGTATGTTTTATTTATTATGGCCTTGAGTTGTTGATACTCTAAAAATTTACTCCTGCTAACTCCGTATTGAACCATAAGTGTATTGAAAGGTACAAACTGTCCTCCTACAATTACGTGCTGTAAATACCGTATTCCTTGATCTCTCCATTGAACGAAGTTAACCATCTTTTTATCATTTTTCACGATGTCTGTTTTTTGTTTTTTTTAATAGCAAAAGGTGCAAATAAAAATATACACCGTCGGAATTCGGAAACTGATGATTATTTCTTCATCCACTGCATCTTTCATCCACTGGTGCGTTCAGGGACAATTGGAATTTACTCAATTTGGCGAGAATTGACCATTGTGGTTTCTCCTGTTTACTGGTGTGATGAGTGATATCTAAATATTGTAATCTTTAAAGGAGCTTGAGGCTCCTTTTAAGAAATGAGACTCTCTAGCGCCACCCTTCACCACGACGGCCGTCGGGGGTACTGCAGCCAACAGTGAAGCCGGCACGGGAGAACGGGGAGAACGCGCATGCAGCGTCATGTGACGTCACATCCGCAGGACAGCGCGGGAAATTCCGGGCACAATTGCAGCACATTTTGCAGCACACAGCCTGTTCAAGGCAAAGGACAGATACGCTAGAGGGCTCATTCTTTTTGGTTTGGAACGCTTCATCTGACATTATTACTAGAAAACTTAAAACGTATACACATTTTTTTCATAAATCCTGCCTCAATCCTGCCTCATGCTCCTTTAATTACCAACTTCATCTAATTAATGTTTTTCATCTAACCTCAGTAGTGTGAGATATTGTTTCAATGGGAAACTGCACACAAACTCAGCGGCGGTTGGTGTTGTTTTTCCTATGGGCAAGCCAGGCCTGGCGATAAATTAGATTTTTCATGGTTTGCATTAATGGGCGTGGCCTAACGGCTTAACAGCGCCCACTAGAATACTTTTCTCTGCCATAACTTTTGAAAGGTTTGACATAAAGAGTCGTGGGTGGTATCATGGGACTCGGTATTGAGTCCTTGACCATAATTGGCGAAAATTAGCCCCGCCCCTTCTTCTGATTGGTTGTCCCAATTTTCTGCTATAACTTTTGAATGGTTTGACATAGGAAGTCGTGGGTGGTGTCATGGGACTCGGTATTGAGTCCTTGACCATAATTGGTGAAAATTAGCCCCGCCCCTTCTTCTGATTGGTTGTCCCGATTTTCTGCTATAACTTTTGAATGGTTTGACATAGAGAGTTGTGGGTGGTGTCATCACATTCTATATGGAGTCCTTGACCTTCATTGGCCTGAATTAGCCCCGCCCCTTCTTCTGATTGGTTGTCCCTTTTTTCTGCTATAACTTTTGAATGGTTTGACATAGGAAGTTGTGGGTGGTATCATTTTTGATATGCTTATGGGGGGCGGTGGCCGTGAGTGCGAGGGCCCGTTCATCGCTGCTTGCAGCTTTAATTATTATTATTATTGTGATAGTATATCATATTATTATTAGTATAGATATCGGATAGGTGAATGGATGAATGAATGGGATGCCTGGGTCTGGGGCCCTCCGTTGTCGAGGCCCACGCGGGTGTCGCCCTGTTGGGGGGTTCCCTCTCTCCGGGCCCGTCTCCGGTCCCCCCCGCTGCCTTCGCGGCGGGGCGCCCCTCTGGTCTTGGAGGGTGTTGTGGGGGCCCCGCCTGCGGGCCCCCTCGGCCGCTGGGGGGGCTTGCTGGCGGTGGGTTGCCTCCTTCCTACCTCTCCCCTCTGTGGGGTTGCTGGTGGCCTGGGTTCCGGGTTCTTCCTGGTCGGCCCCTGGTCTCGCGGGTGGCGGGGTTGCTCCCCCCCCTCCCCCACTATAGATACACACACACACACACACACACACACACACACACACACACACACACACACACACACACACACACACACACACACACACACACACACACACACACACACACACACATATACACACTCACGTACACGTATACATATTCATACATTCATGCATGCACACATACACACACACACACACACATAGCCACACATATGCATACACACACACAGTTACATTTAGCGACATATACATATACACGCTCATACACACACACACACTCATAAATATATAGCCACTCAGTCACACACGTATACATACACAGCCACACAAACATATACATACACACGCACGCATACTCACACACACACACGCATGATCATATACATACACGCACACACACACACACACACACACACACACACACACACACACATAGACATACATACTGGCTTGTTCACCTGCATGCTCGCGCTGTAGTTTTTGGGGTTAGTTAGCGGTAGCTTAGCTCAGACTGTGATTTGGTTTGATTGCTGCTTGTGTTTTGGTCGGCTCCGTATTGGTTTTGTTGGCTTTGTGTGCCTCCGTGTGTTCCTGCTTCCTGGATTGGCAGTGGATGTCACCCCCCCACCCCCCGTGTGGGCGATTCTCCATCTCTGTGTCCCTCACAGGGAGAAGATGATCTGCAGGATCCTGCTGCTCATCATCCTCACATCACATGTCTGTGGTCAGTTTAAACCTTCACTTTATTAACTCAAACACACTTTAACATCACTAACAGATCCATGTCTCAGAGCTCTTAGTCTTTATATCTATGTTTAGTTTATTACTTCATTTTTATCTATAGAATCGAGTTATAATTTAAGAAAAATGTGTTTTTTTCCAAATATGTCACTGTGGCTGATAATAAGATCTCTGACAGCTCTGATACCACACTCAAATTTTAGAGTTTCACATCAGGCCCTTTACTAGTTTAAAAGTACAAAAACTAAAGAAATGTGTCAACATCCTCGTCTCTTTCCCTCTCTGTCTCCTCAGCAGCAACATTTGTATTGAATGTGACACAGAGCTCCTATCAGACAGAGGAGAACCACAACATCACCCTGGAGTGGACCTTCACCCCCAAACCTGAACACTCCTCCAGACCTCCTGACATCTACTGTGAACTCAGAACTTATCTCAGACCCTTAGACCTGTTTCATGTGGTGAACGGAGTTGAGATGACCTGGTGGGATCACTTCTAATAGAACCTTTGCTGGGTGTTGGTTTGGGACTTTTTATGACTATATTTAAAAGGAGATATAATCTTCAGACAGCAGAAAGATCATTTAAACATTCTCCCTAACTTCATCCAAGAACATGTGAACTGTCTCCACCTGCTGCCTCCTCAGCTTCATCTGGTGTTTCATCCACCTCTTCATCAGCATCTTCATCCACCTCTTCATCAGCATCTGCATCAGCATCTTCATCAGCATCTGCATCAGCATCTTCATCAGCATCTGCATCAGCTAAAGACTTTACCAGAGATCCAGATGTCTGCAGCCGGCTGCAAGAGTTACAGGAGTTTATCAGTAAATCTCATGTATCTTCTCAGGTCGTCGCCTTTTTCTACTTACTTGACATATTTTACTTAAATTATGCTGCTAAACTGCACATATTGAAGCATTTGATACTTTCAGCTGCAGTTTTGGTACATTTTGTCCCACTAAGTCAATTGTTGGACTTATTCGAAGTTGGCCTATATTGTATTATTTACCTCCATTTTATCTTATGTTAGCTTACTATAATTTTTACACCAACTCTGTATTACTGTCCCACTGCAAGTGTTGTCATTTCCCTGGGGATGAATAAAGCTTCTTGAATCTTTAGACATCTAAACCATCACCGTGGTTCCAGATGAACATCTAACATTTATAAATTCATCTCTGACGGAGTCAGGATGATATATTTTGTATTTTTGTAGTATTTTAATTGCACCACTGTCTCATCTAAGGTTACTGTTGTAACATGTACATATGTTAATAAAAATAATTATCTATCCGTTTTTTGTGTTTTTATTGAATTTAATAATTTCACACTTATGCACAGGAGTAATAATATTGTTGTAACATGAATTGTTGACAAAAACTGCAAAAAGAAAATAAACAGAAAACTGATGTAACTTTGGTTACAAAACATTTGTCAAAAATCCAACCTGCTCGATGTCCTTGATGAGTTTCCTGACCCAGAGGAGAACATTCAAGTCAGGTACAGAGAATTATATCTTGAACAACCACAAGCTTCACTGCCAGAAGGCTCTGAGGAACAATCAACACAGATCAAGCACAAAAAGAAAAAGAAGAAGACATCAGAACTCAGCGAGCCTCAATTGTGGGGTTATGGAAGAACGCCCTCGACTGCAAGAGAGTAATCCAAAAGAAGACTTGATTACTCCAGTTGAGTCCGCTGCAATCGTGTCAGTGTCAGAACCAGAAGTGATCTCTGAACTGGTGGAGATCAACAAAACAGAGTCTCCAAAGTAAAAGAGGTCTTTGAGAAACAACTAGAAACATCAGGAGAAGAAGATTTCAGAACTCTCAGAGAATATCAACCAGTGTGAAGTCCTGGAAGAAGTTACTCAATCCGAGGAAGTCATTTCCAGAAAACTCAAAAGAAAACTAAAAAAAAAAAAAAAATAGAAAGAAACATTAGTCTCACCACCAAATGGGATTTCTGAACCAGTAAAGAACAACAAAACAGAATCATTATCCAAAGAACAACGAAACAAGAACACTGACAATGCAATCTCAGATCTCTGATGTGAGGACGTTGAAGAATATAATCAACATCAGGAGATCATCAAAAAGGACATTATTCCAGATGACGGGGCTCCACAACTGGAGATCCCAAACATAGAACATGTCATCACTTCAAGTGACAACTTCAAAACAGAAAAGAAGCCATCTTTATAGAGACTGTTGAAAAAATTCCTCACTCCAGCAAGTAGACGCCGATACAGGATCAGGATAATATCAAGAAGACACAAGCTGGAATTGTGAACTATACTATATTTGTAATCTGTGTTTTTTTTCTATGCACTGAAATTATTTTATGTCTTAAACATCCAAACCAAAATCTAAGATTATTTTCATCTGACCCCCCGCCCCAGATCTGCTGACATCAATGGCCAAATATACCTGGGGTTATTATGGTCTGTACTTAGTTTATCCATCGAATCCAATGAAGGTTGAATACTAACCTAAAAAAACAAACCAGCAATGCCATTTTTCTCAATGTTTGCGGATAAGGAGTTTCTTCAACAGGTCACTTTTTTCCGCAACTCTGTCCATGACCAAGTCATTGTCAAGGGACATGAGGATGTCTTTCTCTGTGGCCATAAGCATGAATGCTTCCAGGTGTTCTTGTGACTGTTGGCTCCCCCCTCACAAAAGAAAAAAACAGAACCAGCCCCACAAAGGAGATCCAGTCAGTTCAGGAGCTGCAAGAAACTGAGAAATAGCTCAGTTAACGAGCCCTCGTTGGTCTGGAGAGACCTCCAGTACATCACCATCTACAGGAGAACCCCCCCTTTAGAGAGCATTCAACTGCAGATAAGCTGAACTGCTTCTCCTGCCGGTCTGAAAGAACCTCCTTTACACCTCCCACCAACACAATAGGACGACACCATCTCCTGCTGGCCCACACCGTCCCATCAGAACCCTCAGTTCAATAAACACTTGTCGGCTCTTTCACGGCCAGATGATGTTCCTCTCCACTGCTCTTCCTTTGTCTTTGAAAAGACGATTGATGTTGGAAAGATATTCTGCTGCAGTTTCTATCCTCCTAGAGAACAAGAGGGAACCACCTGAAATTTACCATTTCATCAAAAGCTAAAGACGTGCTCTTAAAAACAATGAACCACATCTGCCAATATAAAGAATAAATGCACCTTAAACTCAGTATTGATCTAAATAGATATAAAAGTAGTAAAAGTGGAATCAAAACTCAGAGACAACTTTATTTTCTTCAATTGTTTCTGCTTTATTTTGGGAAGTATTTTACCACCGGTGGGATCATAATCTGTTGCTGTCAACTTTAAACTATAATAATATACAATTTTTCACCTTTACAAAAAACTCAAAACTGGAATTTCTGTTGAATAATTTCATAATTTTGGATAAATATATTTTATAAAGGCGTAATTTCATGAATGGTTCCCCATATTTCCTAATATGTTTTAAAAGCACTTGCTATTTATTGAAGCACAGTAAAAGGCTTAAAATCTGAAAATGAATTAATTCGATTTCTCTCATTCAGACCTCAGATTATTATATTTTGTGGTGCCGAAGAACGGGAGTCGGAGGCGGAGTATGAATGTTGAATGAAGGCGCGAGCCGTTTATTAACATCAGCCATTCAAATCACAATAACACTGAACCGGAAGCGTAACGTCCGTCACTGCGCCCTATCCGGGCGGAACCACATTAACCCGCAGAGGGTTCCTAAGTGAATTATGTAACCCACTACACCAGCCCCCCCAGAATTCACCCATAGTCAAAATCCCCCTGCCGCGGGGGAACGACAGCGCGACCCCTACGGGTGCGAAAAACCGGGGTCGAGGGGGGCGGGGTCGAAGGTGCAGCCGCACCAACCGAAGAGCCGGGGGGCCGACGCGCCAACAGCGGCGCGGGCCTCTCAACCGGGGGCAGGGACGAGGGCCCAGGGGGCCGGCCCCTACGAGGGGCTTGTGCCAACTCCAATGGCCGGGAAATGTCCACGTGGGCCGGCTTAACCCTATCCACCGAGACAGTCTCAGGCCTACCGCCCATGTCCACAACCAAGCTCTTAACCCCGTGCTGCAGGACCCTAAACGGCCCGTCGTAGGGAGGGCGCAGGGGGCCGCGGTGGGCATCATGGCGAACGAACACGAAATCCGTAGAGCGCAGACTGGGGGGCACCTTGAAGGCGGGGGAGCCGTGCTGTGATGTAGGGATGGGCGTGAACGCCCCAGCGGCCTCCAGCAGGGCGGCACGCTGCTTGGCCGCCGACCAGGGGGCAGTGGCGCTCGGGATGAAATCCCCCGGAACCCGCAGGGTCTGCCCGTAGACCAACTCAGCAGAAGAGGACTGCAGGTCCTCCTTAGGGGCACACCTCAGGCCCAGGAGGACCCATGGGAGTTTATCCACCCAGTTGCCATCCGTTAAGCTCGCGCGGAGGGCTGCCTTCATCGAACGGTGGAACCTCTCCACCAGGCCGTTCGCCTGGGGGTGGTAGGCCGTGGTGCGGTGTAGTTTGACCCCCAAACCGTCCGCCACCGCGTTCCATAGCTCCGCAGTAAACTGCGGGCCGCGGTCCGAGGAGAGGTCGGAAGGGGTCCCGAAACGCGCAACCCACGTCCCGATGAATGCCCGGGCCACGTCGGAAGAGGTTGTCGAGGCGAGGGGAATGGCCTCGGGCCAACGCGTCGTTCTGTCGACCACCGTGAGGAGATAGGTGAAGCCCTGCGAAGGGGGCAGCGGACCAACCAGGTCGACGTGAACATGGTCGAACCTCCGCTCGGGAACAGTGAAGGTTTCAAAGGGGGCCCTGGTGTGACGGTGCACCTTAGCCCGCTGGCAGGCCACACACGCGTCGACCCACGCCCTCACGTCCTTCTTCAGCCCTTGCCACACAAACTTCTGAGCAACCAACCTAACGGTCGGCTTTCTGCCAGGGTGGGAGAGATTGTGCACCGCCTCGAAAACGCCCCGCCTCCAGTCAGCAGGAACCAGCGGTCGAGGCTGGCCAGTAGAGAGGTCACACCACAGTCTGACACCCGAGTCACCGACCGCGACCTCCTCCAGGCGCAACCCGGTGTCGGAGGCCCTGAGGGCCTGGATCCCGCGGTCCGAGGCCTGGTCTGCGCCCATGCCAGCGTAGTCGACGCCCAACTGGACCGCCCCTACAACCGCCCTGGAGAGGCAGTCCGCGACCACGTTGTCCTTACCGGCGACGTGTCGGATGTCGGTGGTGTACTCTGATACAAACGCCAACTGGCGCTGCTGGCGGGCAGACCATGGTTCAGCCACTTTAGACATGGAGAACGTGAGGGGTTTGTGGTCCACGAAAGCCGTAAACTCCCGACCCTCCAGGAGGAAACGGAAGTGGCGGATTGCCAGGAAGAGGGCCAGGAGTTCCCTGTCGAACGCACTGTATTTACGCTCTCTGGGGGTCAACTGGCGGCTGAAAAAGGCGAGCGGCTGCCAGGCGCCGCCGACCCACTGCTCGTGCACTGCGCCGACGGCGTAATCCGACGCGTCAGTTGTGACTGCCACCGGGGCCCCAGGTGCCGGGTGAGCCAGCAGAGCCGCCTGGCTCAGGGCAGCCTTGGTGGCCTCGAATGCGGCCTCCCTCTCGGCTGTCCAGTCGACGGCCTGGTTGGCGGACTTGCCTTTGAGAGCCTCGTACAGCAGGCGCATGGTGTGGGCCGCCCGGCGGATGAACCGGTGATAAAATGTCACCATCCCGAGAAATTCTCGGAGCGCCCTGGCGGTATCCGGCCGGGGAAAAGCAGCAACGGCCTCCACCTTTGACGGAAGGGGGGCGGCCCCGTCCTTGTTGATGAGGTGCCCAAGGAAGTGGATTGAGGGCAACCCGAACTGGCACTTAGCCGGGTTCACGATGAGGCCGTGCTCGCTGAGCCGTGTGAAGAGGCCCCGGAGGTGCGCCAGGTGCTCCCCCTCCGAGGAGCTGGCGACGAGAATGTCGTCCAGGTAGACGAAAACGTAAGGCATGTCCCTGAGCGCCGAGTCCATCAGCCGTTGGAAGGACTGAGCCGCATTCTTAAGTCCAAACGGCATGCGCAGAAACTCAAACAAGCCAAACGGCGTGACTACGGCCGTCTTAGGGACGTCAGCGGGACGCACGGGGACCTGGTGGTAACCACGCACCAGGTCCACCTTAGAAAAAATCAGCTTACCCGCCAGGTGCACGGAGAAGTCCTGGATGTGCGGGACCGGGTAGCGATCGGGAGTAGTGGCGTCATTCAAACGGCGGTAATCGCCGCACGGCCGCCACCCACCCCCTGGCTTGGGGGCGATGTGGAGCGGCGACGCCCACGGGCTGTCCGAACGCCGAACGATGCCAAGGCGCTCCATGTTAGCGAACTCAGACCTGGCGACCTCGAGCCTCTCGGGGTTGAGCCGCCGGGCCCTAGCATGGACCGGGGGGCCCTCGGTCACGATGTGGTGCTCCACACCATGTTTGGTCGTGGCCGCAGAGAAGGTGGGTTCAGTCAGGCTGGGAAACTCACCGAGGAGGATCTGGTAGTTGTCCCCCTCCGAGAGCGAGCCGGAGAGCCCACTGCAGGTCGCCTCCCCAGAAACACACGCGATCGCGGAGAAGGTCAGCGCGTCAACAAGGCGGCCGTTCTTGACGTCCACCAGCAAACCGTGCGCGCACAAAAAATCAGCGCCGACGAGGGGGAAAGATATGTCAGCAGTGACAAAGTCCCACGTGAATCGCTGACCCCCAAAACACAAGTCCACGGTCCTCGTGCCGTAGGAGCGGATAGGGGTGTTGTCTGCAGACGTCAGTGGCGGCCCCTGGGAACCACCGGCGGTGTCGTCCGCCGTAGCCGGCAGCACGCTCCGCTGTGCGCCGGTGTCGCAGAGGAACTTGAGTCCAGAGATGGCGTCTCGGACAAACAACAGCCGGTTCGTCGTGCCTGCGCTCACGGCTGCTACTGAGCGCAGGCTCTGGCGTTTCCCGCCGCGTAGGTACAGGGGGGACGGCACTTGCTCGCCTTAGCGCCAAAGCGTGCATGGTAATAGCACATACCAGAGCTGGCGCCGCCGTCAGCAGCAGTGAGTCCCTTCTTGGTCGGCGTGTCGCCACCCGCAGGTGCAGTGCTGCGTGTCAGGGCCAGCACCTCCGGGGTGCAACGTTGAGCAGCCAGGAAAAAACGATCAGCCTCCTCGGCCAGGGCGCGGGGCTCCGTAATAACAGTGTTGGCCAGAGCTGTCTGAACGCGAGGAGGCATGTGGCGGAGGAACAGCTCAACAAAAAGAAAGTTGGGCTCCTCTGCACCCAGCAGGTTCAACATCACCTCCATCAGCTCGGAAGGTTTGCTGTCCCCAAGTCCCTGGATTGCAAACAGCCGTCTGGCCCGTTCTGCCCGCGACAGCTCAAAAGTCTTGAGGAGGTAAGCTTTAAAAGCCTCATATTTATTCCGGGCTGGAGGGGTGGTGATGAAACTCACCGACCTGGTCGCGGTGGAACTCCCCAGCGCCGAGACAACGTGGTAATAGCGCGCATCGTCGTCTGTGACGTCGCGGAGCGCGAACTGCGCCTCGGTCTGGGCGAACCATGCCGCCGCTGATGTCTCCCAAAACTCCGGCAACTTCAGAAAAGTAGCGTTGTTTGCCATGTTCGGTTCAGTCTCTGAGTCTTCAGCGAGACTGACGTCGGGGTCACCAGTGTGGTGCCGAAGAACGGGAGTCGGAGGCGGAGTATGAATGTTGAATGAAGGCGCGAGCCGTTTATTAACATCAGCCATTCAAATCACAATAACACTGAACCGGAAGCGTAACGTCCGTCACTGCGCCCTATCCGGGCGGAACCACATTAACCCGCAGAGGGTTCCTAAGTGAATTATGTAACCCACAACAATTTACGTTTTATATAGTATTATTATTAACATTTAATTAATGTTTACAGTTTATTTACAACGCTACTTTGTATATATTATTTCATTTCAACATTTGATGTTGTCTATGTTGTGTTGGTCTGTAAGGTTTATTTAACTGCTAAAGGTTCAAAGGCTTTTGGAAACTGCTTGTAAGTTTTGTCTGGACTATAAAGTTTTAAAAAGAGGATTTTTTTACGGAACCAGAACTGTAGAAATGTCTTTGGTTTTTATTTTCTTTTTTTAAGTGTAGACAATGAAACTATAACTACCATGAAATAAAGTGACTCTTTCATGCGACAACAACATATCAGTTCATTTATTTGTAATTTACGACGAGAAAAGTTTGAATTTTGGTGGGAACTTGCAGCGGGAGAAGAAAGGACGTGACGTCACTTCCGGTGACGGCGCGGCGCTTATAAACCCCGCAGGTCGCGGGTTCGAGTCCAGTGCGGTAAAGCGGACTGACGGACTCGCAGCTCTCTGAACTAAAACGAACTTTTTGAGGAGAAATATCGGAGAAAAGAGTTGAAGTGGACGGAGAAATGATCTGTTGTTCCATCTGTCTGGATCTACTGAAGGATCCGGGGACGATTCCCTGTGGACACAACTACTGCATGGACTGTATTAAAACCCACTGGGATGGAGAGGATGGGAGGGGTCCTCTGTGCAGGAAGACCTTCACGCCCAGACCCGTCCTGGTGAGAAACAGCATGTTAGCAGAGTTAGTGGAGGAGATGAAGACGACTGGACTTCAAGCTGATCTCTGCTATGCTGGACCTGAAGATGTGACCTGTGATGTCTGCACTGGGAGGAAGGTGAAAGCTGTCCAGTCCTGTTTGGTCTGTCTGGCCTCTTACTGTGAGAAACATCTCCAACCTCACTATGATGCTCCTGCTTTTCAAAAACACCAGCTGGTGGATCCCTCCAAGAAGCTCCAGGAGAACATCTGCTCTCTCCACCATGAGGTGATGAAGATCTTCTGTCGTACCGATCAGCAGAGTATCTGTTATCTGTGTGCAATGGATGAACATAAAGGTCATGAAACAGTTGCAGCTGCAGCAGAAAGATGTGAGAAGCAGAAGGAGCTGGAGGTGAGTCGACAACAAATCCAGCAGAGAATCCAGGTCCGAGAGAAAGACGTGGAGCTGCTTCAGCAGGAGGTGATTTTGATTTGATTTATTTATTCAGCACTGTATAAAAAAACAGAACAAGTAACATACAAATGTAAAAAAGAGATTGGTAATAAGCTCGGCTGATGCAAAAAGCCCAAAGACCATCTCTTTGGTCTGGCTTTTATGTAGCATCAAATTTTATAGTTTTATTCTGTTTAACATTTTTTTAAAGTATCTGTTTTAGTTATTTATTTATTTATCTATTTCTTGTAATGTTTTTATTATTATATTTTATTGCTGTGGACTGATTATTTTTTTAGCCTTAATCCTTGAACTTTTATCTTTTTTTTTTCATTTTAATTAACTATATTGTATGTAAGTTGGTCTCCCAGTTTTTTATTTTTTGGTCTCCCAGTTTTTTTTTTTGTTTGTTTATTATGCTTATTTTTCAGTCAAAATGTCAAAGCACTTTGTATTTCATGTACCTGGATGAAAGGTGCTATATAAATAAAATTTGATTGATTGATTGATTGAAGGGGCTTAAATACAAGGCCTCTACCTGTAAAATACAGCAAAAGATTGTACAAAGATTTAAAACATGCAGAATACATGATTGCAGTCTAAAAACAAAGAGAAAGCAAAAAAAAACAGAAGTAGATAAATTTAGATATTTTTTTACAGACATGGTTGATGTGGTTTCTCCAGCTTAAACTGTCATGGATAATTATAATAACGACAATAATGTAACCTGAGTGAGCGGGTCATCTCCTATAGACAGACCGCTGTTAGATTTACAATATATTTAATTTTTTGATGTAAATGTAATAAAAACATTTTTTATATTCAGTGATAGTTTGTTAAGTTTAAACCATTTTGAAATGTTTTCTAAATCATGGTTACCCTTTCCCATTAGAGATGAAAAATCATTATGTGAAATAAATAAGTTTGTATCATCGGCATAAAGTACAGGAAAAAAGGAGGACAAGGCTGCGGCCAAATCATTTATACGAATCTAAAATAACAGGGGCCCGAGTATAGACCCCTGGGGGATCCCGCATTTTCTGATTCTCTGATGATTTACCATCAATGATAACACATTGCTGATGGTTATGAATATAATTGAAAAGCCACACGAGTGATTCCACCAAATCCATAGTGTAATAATTTTTGAAGAAGAATATCAAAATTAACTGTGTTAAAAGCTTTGGATAAATCAAGAAAGATTCCAAAAGCGTATTCATTATTATTGATTGCAGTGTGAATTTTATCAACCAATTGAAGTAAAGCCATTTCTGTAGAATGATGTTTCCTAAATCCATATTGGTGTTGTTTATACAGGTGGAGGACATCAACGTCTCTGCTGATAAAGCAGTGGAGGACAGTGAGAAGACCTTCAACGAGGTGATCCGCCTCCTCCAGAAAAGCAGCTCTGATGTGAAGCAGCAGGTCAGATCCCAGCAGGAACATGAAGTGAGTCGAGTCAAACATCTTCAGGAGAAACTGCAGCAGGAGATTACTGACCTGAAGAGGAGAGAAGCTGAGCTGGAGAAGCTCTCACACACAGAGGACCACAACCAGTTCCTCCACAACTACCCCTCACCGTCACCCCTCAGTGGCTCCACACTCTCATCCAGCATCCAGATTCGTCCTCTCAGGTACTTTGAGGACGTGACAGCAGCTGTGTCAGAGACCAGAGAGAAACTACAGGACCTTCTGAGAGAGACGTGGACAAACATCTCACTGTCAGTGGCTGAAGTTGATGTTTTACTGTCGGAACCAGAACCAAAGACCAAAGATGGATTCTTGAAACTTTCTCAAGACATCACTCTGGATCCAAACACAGCTCACAAACATCTGTTTATATCTGATGCCAACAGAAAAGTGACTTTAATGAAAAAAGAACTGTCTTATTGTGATAATCCAGGCAGATTCACTAATTGGTGGCAAGTGCTGAGCAAGCAGAGTATGAGTGGACGGTGTTACTGGGAGGTGGAGGTGAGAGGAGAAGCAGTTTGTGTTGCAGTGGCGTACAAGAACATCAGCAGAGCGGGGAACCTGCAAGGTTGTGGGTTTGGATACAACCAGGAATCTTGGGCGTTACAATGTTACACAGACGGTTACACACTGCGGTACAACAACATTAAAACTCCTGTTTCAGGTCCTCCTTCCTCCAGAGTTGGAGTGTACCTGGACCACGGAGCTGGTCTTCTGTCCTTCTACAGCGTCTCTGAGACCATGACCCTCCTCCACAGAGTCCAGACCACCTTCACCCAGCCGCTCCACGCTGGACTCTGGCTTTCATATCGTGGAGCCTCTGTTGAGCTCATGAAGTTGAAGTAGACGGAAGTTATTCCAGAAACAGCTGCTCAACATGTGGACTTTAGTTTCAATTCATCTTTATGTTTGAGTTTGTTTAGGTGGCTCCTTCCTGTGTCTCCGTGGAGGTTTTCTCTGCCCAGGATTATTTTTTCACCCACAGAGAATTGTGTTATTTTAATTTGTCAACAAACTGACACTTTATAACCGTTAAAGATGAATAAAGATGCTTATTTTGATCCTCAGTCTCATTGTATTATCTATAAATATATTCTAATTATCTGGGGAGAAACGGATTATATTAAATATAGTTTGTATCTTCAATAAAAATGATTCATGTAGACGAAGATGAAACGGGAAACAGTTGAGAGAAAGATTTTCTCCAGGAAGTAATTCAGGCTCCAGATGTAATTGTGATGAGCAGATCGATGGACGATCTCCAGGCGTGTTTGGACTCTGCTGACTGGGATGTGTTCAGGGCTGCTGCCGACAGAGTTATTAATGAAGAGTTATTAATAATTGTCGTACGATAATTATTAATAATTAATAAAGAACATTACTTATCAAAATGAATCACTCAAAGTGGGGCACCACCTGACTTACAGGAAAATAATAACTGAACAGCAAAATCAGTCTCAAAGTAACTGTTATTCCATACGTGAGCCTGTTTCCAGGGGGGAGCGCTAGAGAATAACAGTGACTACGTTTACTTGCAGTCAATAACCCTTTTCTAACTGGAATATTTGCAATAACCCGGTTGCGCACGGCCATGTAAACACCAATAACCCCTTTGAATAAGCCGAATTTGCTCATATTCCGGTTTTTAATAACCCGAATATGACCCCTTACTCCTTTTCTAACCCGAATATTCGGTCATGTAAACACCAAACGGGATTTCCCCATCAAAAGGAACAGGAATTTGTTTTCTGCGCATGCTCTGTTCACAAGGAATCTTGGTCTTTTGAGTCCAGGAAGTTCTTATAAACACGGAGAAACACAAGACCAAGAGGAGACTAATCACTTCATAAATGTAATGAAGGATATGAACATTTTGGCATTTGTAGACGGTAGAAAATACTGGGATAGCGAGATTTACAGAAAGGTAAGCGAAAAATGTTACGCGAATCAGGATTTGTAGGAATGCCAGACCAGATCAAGCACCGCTGGAAGACACTGAAAAAGGCGACTTCTACCGGGCTGTTGATTATCCGCCGTGCTGCTGTTATTGTTGTTGTTTTGGATTTGGATACAGAAAGAAGAAGCGGAAATGACGGGAATTGCGTCATGACGTTCTCCGTGCGTCGCTGGTTTGATCCAGATATCCCAAATGATTAATTACCATGTAAACAGGGATAACCCTGTTTGCTCACGCATGGAAACAGATTATTCCCAATGTTTCAGTAACCGGAATATTGACCTTAACCCGTATTTTGACTGCATGTTAACGTAGTCAGTGAAGGAGGCTAAACGACTGTACTGGAGAAGCTCCAGAACCAGTTCTCAGCCAACGACTCTGCGTCTGTCTGGAAAGGGCTCAGGCAGATGCCCAACTACAAGCCTAAACCCCCTCCATCAACGACCGACGCCTAGCCAACGACCTGAACGAGTTCTACTGCCGCTTTGAAAGACAACGGGACAGTTCTGCAACCATCCCCCACAACACCTCCCAACAGCCCCAGTGCTTCACCTCCACCCCCCACCACCTCTGGGACCACTCTTTCAATCCAGGAGAGGGACGTCCACAAACTCTTCAGGAGACAGAACCCCAGAAAGCTGCTGGACCGGACTCTGTCTCACCAGCCAGCTGGCAGCGCTGCTCTGATCAGCTGTCTCCAGTGTTCAGGGACATTTTCAACACCTCACTGGAGACGTGCCACGTTCCAGCCTGCTGCAAGACCTCCAACATCATCCCTGTTCCCAAGAGGCCAAGGACCACAGGACCTACCGACCTCAGACCGTCACCCCGACCTCTGTGGTTAGGACTCTGTCATGACAAGTGACAGTGTGTAGCCTTACGGCTTCCTGGGATCCATCATCTCCCGGGACCTCAAGTGGAGCTGAACATCTGCTCCCTCACCCAGAAAGCCCAGCAGAGGAAGTTCTTCCTGCAGCAGCTGAAGAAATTCACCCTGCCAGAGACCATGATGCACTTCTACATCACAGTTGGATAAAACGGAATAAAGCCGTCTGTGTAAAACTCTGCCATCTGCTGGACGTCTGGAAGAACTACAACTATTAACCTGTTTTCATGGAAACAGGAAACAGAATGATGTGATAATAGACTTTTAAATTTACATTTTACACAACGTTTTTGTGATGATAATGGTTATGATGGTGATAGTGATGGTGATGACTAGAAAATTATCTCTGTCAATATCCACATGAATGTTAAAGTTCACCCACTATGATGACTTTATCTCTACTGATCAATAAACCAGATAGAAAATCTGAAAATTCAGACAGGGCCGGTACACTACCACTAACAAAACTGGTTTCTCTGATTTCCAGCTCGGGAGTTTTAGACTAAGGGTGAGGCTTTGAAACGTTTTATTATCGCATTTAGAATTCGATTTTATTTGAACCATGATGATGATGATGATGATGATGATGATGATGATGATGACTGACAGGAAACTGATAAACGTCCAAGTTAATCAGTAAATGAAGATTAACTTTGTCTTCTCTCAAACTAGAAGACAGATGTTTTAGCAGCTGGATTTATTAATGTGACAGAATTATTTGATGTTTTTTTTTTTATTTTTATTTTTATTTATTTATTTTTTTTTACCTTGTCTGCACGCATATTATTGATTGATACCATGACGGTAGAAACCAAAAGTGTATATATGTGCATTATTACTATATGTAATATATACATATATATACGCACACATATGCGTACACATACATAAATATACACATACAAACCCAGTGTTTTTTTTTTTTTTTTTTTTTTTTTTTTTTGGGGGGGGGAGGGGGTGGGGGGGGGTGGTGACGACATCCACTGCCAATCCAGGAAGCAGGAACACACGGAGACACACGTCAAGCACTGGAAATCTGCAACAAAAAAAACCACAAACAAAGCACGAAACCGGCACGGAGCCATCCAAAACACGAACAGCAATCGACCTAAATCTTGAGATCTGATCGCAGTCTGAGCTAAGCTATCGCTACCGCTACCTAAACCCAAAAACTAGAGAGCCAGCATGCAGGTGAACAAGCCAGTGTGTATGTCTATGTGTGTGTGTGTGTATGTATATGATCATGCATGTGTGTGTGTGTGTGTGTGTGTGTGTGTGTGTGTGTGTGTGTGTGTATGCGTGTGACTAAATTACTATATGTGTGTGTGTGTGTGTGTGTGTGTGTGTGTGTGTGTGTGTGTGTGTGTGTGTGTGTGTGTATGTGTGTGTGTGTGTGTGTGTGTGTGTAATAAACCAAACAAAGCTCCACCTGAAGTGTATCTATAGTGGGGGAGGGGGGGGAGCAACCCCGCCACCCGTGAGACCAGAGGCCGACAAGGAAGAGCCCGGAACCCAGGCCACCGGCAACCCCACAGAGGGGAGAAGTAGGAGGGAGGCAACCCACCGCCTGCGAGGCCCCCCCCCCCACCCGGCGGCGGCCGAGGGGGCCCGCGGGCGGGGCCCCCACGGCGCGGAAAGAAGCAGCCAGGGATCCCGCGGCGGCGGACCGCGACCCAGGCAATCCCCGGCCACCCGGTCCGGGCCGGACACGCGGCCAGGAGGCCCTCACCCTTCAGGCCAGCGACCCCCACCCGGCAGGGGGCCAGCCCGCCCGGAGAGACAGAGCCGCCCCGGCCGCCGACGCGGGCAGGCGCACCCGTCCCCCACGAAAGTGGCCCTCCAAGACCAGAGGGGCGCCCCGCCGTAGAGGCAGCGGGGGGGACCGGAGACGGGCCCGGAGAGAGGGAACCCCCCAACAAGGCGACACCCGCGCAGGCCCGACAACGGAGGGCCCCAGACCCAGGCATCCCATTCATTCATCCATTCACCTATCCGATACCTATACTAATAATAATATAATATACTATACATAATACTAATAATAATACTAATAATAATACTAATAATAATACTAATAATAACCATCTTTGTATAATATAATATTGATAAATTATTAAGTTTTTGATGTCCTGCCAATGGAGGCTCAAATCCTCCATGGCAGGACCCTTCCATACCGCATTCTCACCGACACAGACATACAATCACGCACCGTTTCCCCCTCCCCGGGGGGATCCAGCACCGCCAGAAGGCACCCCAGGCTGCACGGCGGGCCCCGCCAGGCCCGGGTAACCCGACCCACCCGTCCCAGGCCCAGGCCGGTGAGGGAACGCGGGTGATGTGGGACCCCCTCCCGCCCCTTGTGTTGAGTGCATGTGATTAATGCCATAAAAACAGGGAGGAGGGAGGGCCAAGTATCGATTGACACAGACCCCCCCCCCCTCCCGAACTACGTGTCCTTGTCAAATGTATTTATTAAGTGTTGAATGTGCAGTGTCTATTTTGCTGTTAAAACCGTGAGGCGGGGAGTGCCAGGCCCCGCGGGACAGTGCCCCCCACGACCCGGACCCCCCGGCCTTTCGCCTATGTGCGTATGAATCGTGTAGGGGGGGCAAGAGGGGGAGCGGAGGCCGAAGCCAGGAAGCAGGACCAGCAAAGCCGGCCCTGATAAGACACCCGCGTCCCCCCACCGGCCGTCCAGTAGACGGGGGCCGGCCCCCCGAGCCGGGCAAGGGCCCCACCGTACCTCCAAGGGCGCCCCCGGCGCCGCCGGAGCCCCCAGACGGAGGAGGAAACGGTCCAACATCCTCCCATTCATACTGACAACATAAGACATAGATACCTGGGAATGGTGCCACCCCGCCGTCGCGCCCGCCCGTGCACCCCCCGGTCAGGGGAAGCCCGCTCCCCGGACCCGGCCCCACCCCCCCCCGAGGCCACCCCGGCGGACACCCCAAGGGTCCCGGAGTCCCCACATCCGCAGGGGCACTTGGCCCCCGCCCAGCGACGGAGGACCAAGGCAGCAATGCCCCCCCAGCGCAGACAGCCACCCCCCACCCAGGCAGGGCCGGGCCCTCCGGGTGGGACCCCCACGTCCACGGCCCCGCCCCCCCCGGGAGGCCCGGAGACGCCCCAGCCACAGCCCCCCGCCCGAGCCCTCCCCAGCCACCCCCCCCCACCGCCATGAGGTAACCCCCCCCACAGGCCCCCAAGGCCCCCACCGGCTAGGGACAGGGCCCCGCGGCCCCCCCCACCGCCCCCCAGGGGCCACCAGAGGCCCGCGCCCCAGACCCCCCAAGCCGACCCCCAACCCCAAGGGCTACGAGATCACCACCCCCCCCGCCCCCACTAGGTAACGAAGCCAATAAACGGGGACCACAGAGAGTGCAATTCAGCCGAATGTTGTTCAGTGGAGGCAGACATTATCTCACTACTAATATGATCTGATAAAAGATTCCTAAAATGGTTGATACATAAAATGGATTTTTGTTTCCAATTTACTAAAATGGTTTTCTTTGCGATACATAAGGCAGTGAGAACCCGGTGTGTCCAATTAGGATCTATTTGAGTGTCTCCCAGGTGACCTAATATACATACCGTGGGGCATACTGGGATTCTGTGGTTGATCCATGTGGATAAATCCTCACAAATCTCCTTCCAGAACCTCTGTACCGGTGTACAGAACCATAAAGCATGCATATAATTATCTGGGGTGTTCTCTGTGCACTGTGAACAGATATTAGAGGTGACAAAGCCCATCTGGAACATCCTTTGTCCAGTATAATGTATTCTATGAAGAACTTTGTACTGTATAAGTTGTAGGTTTAGGTTTTTAGTCATAGTAAACGTATTTAAGCATATTTGTGACCAAGAAAACTGGTCGGTATTAAGAGAGAGATCCGCCTCCCACTTAGAGATCGGGAGAGAGACTGAATCGTCCAGTTTAGACACTAACCTGTAGAGTTTTGATAACAACTTTAAAGTGCTTAGATTCAATAAATCTATTATCTTAGCGGGAAGTTGTAAATCTAATTGGCTAATTTTGTATGTTTTATTTATTATTGCCTTAAGTTGTTGATACTCTAAAAATTTATTCCTGCTAACTCCGTATTGAACAATAAGTGTATTGAAAGGTACAAACTGTCCTCCTACAATTACGTGCTGTAAGTACCGTATTCCTTGATCTCTCCATTGAACGAAGTTAACCATCTTTTTATCATTTTTCACGATGTCTGGGTTGTTCCATATGGGTGTACGGTCACATGGAAAAAGTGAAATTTTAGCTATTTTAAGAAATTCCCACCAAGCTGATAAAGTTGTGC
This sequence comes from Cololabis saira, assembly GCF_033807715.1. Classification (NCBI taxonomy): domain Eukaryota; kingdom Metazoa; phylum Chordata; class Actinopteri; order Beloniformes; family Belonidae; genus Cololabis; species Cololabis saira. The sequence continues at coordinate 8,904,994 of NC_084606.1, read as the reverse complement.
TAATATTAATGCTTTTGAAACATTGATGACGTTTGATACTTTGACTAATAAATGGTAACTCTGAGATTTCTAGTTCATTACAAAACACTTGCTCTGAGTCCAGCCATTGACTATCTAAAGGATGATCTTTTGACCATTTTACAATATACTGTAACTTACTGGCTATGAAGTAATACTGAAAATTAGGTAATTCTAAACCTCCATATTCTTTGGATTTTTGCAATGTCTTTAAACTAATACGTGGAGTTTTATTTTTCCACAGAAATTTTGATACATATGAGTCCAACGATTTAAACCAGGAAAGAGGGGGTTTGCATGGTATCATTGAGAAAAAATAATTTACTTTTGGTAAAACCATCATTTTAATGGTGGCTATTCTACCCATGAGCGAAATGGGGAGAGAGCTCCATCTGGAAAGATCATCTTCTATTTTCTTTATAAGCTGAACATGATTTAATTTTATTAACTCTGACAGCCTAGGGGAGATGTTTATGCCTAAATATCTAATGTTCCCTGATTGTAATTGAGTATTGGTTATATTCCTAAAATTGCAGTTAACACACAGAACAGTGGATTTAGACCAATTAATAGAATAATCAGACAGAGATGAAAATCCCTCTATAAGTGCAATTGTCTGTGATAGTGAAGATCGTGAGTTCTGGAGGAAGAGGAGTACGTCATCCGCATAAAGACTAATTTTGTGCTCTAATATTTTACATTGTATACCTTTAATATTTTGATTTTGTCTAATAGCTGCTGCTAAAGGTTCAATAAATATTGCAAATAATGAGGGAGAGAGAGGGCAACCCTGTCTAGTGCCTCTTTGCAAGGTAAAACTTGTAGAGATTTGATCATTTGTCCTTACACGTGCCTTGGGAGAGCTGTATAATATTTTTATCCAGTCATAGTAATAGTAATAATGATTGGGTGAATTTGTGATTCTGAGATATCTCTCATCAGAGAGCTACTGACTAAAAAATAATCTAACCTAGAATATGAGTGATGAACGGCTGAGAAAAAAGTGTAGTTCCTAAGGGTTGGGTGTAGAGAGCGCCATGTATCGCAAAGACCCAGATCATTCATGTATTGCTTAACAATACTTGCTGACTGCCAACTCCTGTGTCCGCCTGCATTACTGAGCCTGTCCACTCCAGGGTCCAGAACCATGTTGAAGTCTCCTCCGATGATGACTGTGTTGTCTAGGTGAGCAGAGAGTGAGGTGAAAAAAGAGTGAAAAAACGAGGAGTCATCAACATTTGGACCATATACATTAGAAATACATAAATTCAAGCTTTGAATTTGCAAGACTAAAATTAAATATCTACCCTCTGAGTCAATGTGAGTGTCCTTTACGGTGAAATTTACTCTTTTATTAATGAGAATTGCTACCCCTCTTTGTCTGGAGTTGTAACAGGCGCAGAAAACATGCGGAAATTGTGCCGTGGCCAATGCATCTACCGAAGCTTTAACTAAATGAGTTTCTTGCAGTAGGACAATGTCTGCCTGCAGAGTTTGTATCTGGTTAAGAAGTTTTAATCTCTTTGCCGTGTTCCCGGCTCCGTTTACGTTCCAGGTGACAAACTTTAATTTATCCATAATCCAATCATTGAAAGTAACATTATATGTAAGTGGTAATGTTGCATGAAAAGCTGTTGTATGTGTGTGTGCCATGTTATTCTAGATGTGTGAAATGTGTGTTTGTACCAATTTACCAAACCGAGAAAGAAAGTGCAGCAGAGTGGGACATAGAGGGAAAAAAGAAAAAAAAAGGGGAAAGGGAGTGAGGTGGGGGGGAGGGAGATAATTCTAAACATGATAGAAAAAGAAATAGAGAAAGTAAAAAAAAGAGAGAGAAAGGCAATCACCAGTGTGAGCCTATAACTTACCGAGACTAGCAGAGCAAGAATTATTAATACATTAATATATGCCGAGAATATTTTATGAAACTATATCTAATCTAATCACCAAGTGTTTATGTAACTATATCTAACCTAATCACCAGTTAGTAAGAAAGAAAGAGAGGAAAAGAAAGTAAATTTTGTACTCATCCTTTTTTAGAAGAGCCAGGGCGTGATGTTGGAGTCGCGGTACAGTTGTCCGTTCACGTACAGCTTGTCCACGGTGATGACAGCACGAGATCCCTCCGTCATGAACCTCCTCCGGACCGGGAAGAGGACTCGGCGACGGTCCAGGATCTCCCGGGGGAACTGGTCGTTCACGGAGAACGGCAATCCGCGTAGCTGTGGCCCCCTTCTTCTCACAAGCTCTTTGTCTTTATAGTGTTCGAATTTAGCAACAATGGGCCTGGGTCTCTGGGCTTCGGGTCTTCTTCCTCCTAGGCGATGGACGCGGTGAAACGTGATGGAGTTCGCCAGGTCTTCTGGAAGCTTCAGGTGGTTCCGGATGAAATCCTGGACGGATTGTTCAGGATCTTCATCAGGTTTTTCCGGGATCCCCGAGAACACCAAGTTGTCCCTCATGGAACGAGCTTGAAGGTCTAAAACGGCCTCCTTTAAAGATTTATTTTCATTTTGGAGTCGGCTAAAACCCTCTGACATGGATTTCATCGACTTCTTCAGATTGGTGTTTTCAGCCATCAATTTTTCCATCTGCTGGTTACCGTATTCCACAGCTTCTCTTAATGACTGGAATTCCTTGTGCAGGACTTCCACCAGGGATAAACGGGAGTCATGGGAGGCCAAGCGGGTGTCAATGGACCTCAGAATGTCCTCGGTGGTATTTCCTGGAGGAGAAATTGCTCCAGGGGAATCCTCAGGACGGCAACGCTTCGGCGTGGAGGAAGCGCCGGAGGACGCGCCCCCAGACTTCTTCACCATGACAAATCTCTCAAAATACTCGTCTATAGATGCGTCTAAAGATTCGCTTTGCTCCAGGTTGGGTTCGGAATTATATAATCTAACTATAAACTACCCTTTCGTTATTTTAAACTGAGAATATAATCGTTTTTAAAGCATTTATTGAAAACGAAAGTATTACCTCGCCATGTTGGATTCTGCTACCTCGTTCTCGCGATACTACCACATCTCGTGGTGCGTTCGCTGCTGCTGGGAATCTCCGCTGCTGCTGGGCGGAATCTCTCCGCTGCTGCTCCATTTTTTCCAGAATTATTTGATGTTGACGAGTCACATGAGAAACAAATGACACATTTAAATGTAAAAAAATATACTTTTAATTAATTAAATATTTCACATCTTCCTGTTTTTGTAAAACAGAATGTTGATCCTTCAAAGCAGAGCATGTTTTAAATATCATAGAGAAAAAGACAATTATTTTGGGTACATGTTTTCATATAAATACGTGATTTACCACAACAAGTAAAGTCCTGGAAGAGTTTACAATGAACATTGAAAGCGGTTGAAAAGTGCTTGATTCCGAGCTGGAAAACAGTATAAAAACCCTGTAAAGCATTTGATGATCCTGACTCCCTCAGAGATTACAGTTTTTTTCGATTGCTTACACACTAAAATTAAAAGTAGTACACTATTAGCAAAACCTTACACTCAAGAAGCAAAACATCAGCCCATATTTGCACAACTATAAGCACATTGTCAACCTCACACTTGTTGCAAAACTCTACACACAGTGATTTTCAAAACACTAAACACACTAAACGTACATTAGACACAAAAATCTATCATAAAGTCACTTCTTTGCAATACCAAAGCACTGACTGTCAAATTAGCACACCGTCCAACCAGTTGGTTCAACACAGTCATCAGGTGTGCAAACACTTGTTTGCTTAAATGTAGACACACCAATCAGGTGTATCTACACTATAGAAAGCAGCAGGTGAGCTCATTGGTCTCCAAGCACAAGAGTCAGAGAAAGACTACAGTTTTTCTCGATTGCTTTGACACATTTTGCACATCATGGGTCAACTTTATCTAATGCTCACACCTTCTTTGCACAGCAAGAGTCCTCTCTGGCGAATCGGTTAACTATTTCTCATTGCTTTCACACAATTTTCTTTGACTTTTACTGTAATACACTTTTCAAAACAGTTAACACACTTCTCACAAAGAGACACAAAACATAACTGATTTACCATGGCAACACATTGCAGACACTTTGTAGCAGCCAATTGGAACTGCTCTCTCAATTCTAAAAAAATATCAGCACCTGTGTGAACTCTCTTTGCAAAACAAAGCAAGTAGTCCTCAACCAAAGAGGTCAATAGCTTGAAGTTGACACCAAGCATAGATCGAGAAGGACGTGGATGAGAACATGTGGCCTGATCGTCAGGCCTGTGTCGACAATGCGTAATTTTCCTGTATTTTTATTTTTTTCATATTTACAGGGTTTCATTTGATTGTGTTTCATTTACAGTACTTACTTTGAGAATTGACCTTTGTTGTACTGCATATTGAACCCTGTCATTTTGATTGCTTACAGTATGTGCATGTGACAAGTACTGCAATAAATATTTTTCTGTCAGAATCTTGACATTTTGTACCCAGTAGAATAAATGTAAATCAATGGTGTTGACAGGAACTTCAGCAATACAAAAACAGATCTACAATATTTTACTGTATACACATTTTCTGATTTTACTGTAAATACTCTGTGACAGTATATTTCTAACTTATATAACTAAGTTAGAGTGCTCAATACAAAACCCAAATTGTAGTATGTTGTCAGTTGTAAAATAGTCAATACTATGACGGTGTTGAACAAAAGTTGATATTGATAGCTGTGGTTTCAATTTTGTTATCCATCGTTACAGTAAATAAATGAGAAAACACACATGTTCAATTGAGAAAAAATTCTAGGTTTTGATGGAAAAGTTTGGTTTTGATGGATGTGTGACAAGTTTAGAGAAAGTGGTGTCATTCTGCAAACATCATAAAGTGTTTTGGTTATTTCAGCTTCTGTTAAGGGCTTTGTGTGAGCTGTTTTGAAAAAGTAAACTGTGAATGGAAAAATGGGCCAAAATGATCAAGAAAAACTGTATATTTGTACTTTGTTGATAGTAGCCTACTCTAATCATAGGGACGTAGAAGTGCTAAAAGTGTTTTAGGTTTATCACAGCAGAGTGTAACTCGTGCAAACAGAGTATAGTAATGTGAAACGTGTTTGTTTCATATGGTAATAAAGTGTGGTTTTTAAAAAGAAGTGTATAGTTTTTACAAGCGTGTTTAATTTTCCAAAGGATCTGTAGTTTTTTGCTAATTTGGTGTGTTGTTGTGCTAATTGTGTGTAGTGTTTTGAAACCACGGGCCCTGTTTTGAAAATCATGCTTAGGCAATCAAGAAAAACTGTAATTAGTAAATGTTAGAAGTTCATCTAGAACCACGGTGATGGTTTAGATGTCTCAAGATTCAAGAAGCTTTATTCATCCCGAGGGAAATTACTTTGCCAAGGGAAATGATCTTTCTGCTCACTAATGATTATATCTCTTTTAAATATTGTCATAAAAAGTCCCATACCACCACCCAGCAGAGGTTCTATTAGAAGTGATCCTACCAGAACCAGGATCCGGTCCATCCGTCACTCTGCTGTAGGATCAGAGTTGGTGATTTTGAATCCGTTGTTGTGGAAACAGATGAACTTCATATACCGTAATTACAATTTACTTTTCCGACCATAATGCACTGCAATCTTCTCATTTGTTAAATCTTGTTAACTGATGTCTGTCTGTCTTTAATGATTGGTTTTAAGCTGGTTTCTGCACTGGTACTTTTAAATTTGAGTTTCAAAACTTAATCATATTTTAAATCTTGTGAATTATGTAAAATTTTATTTAATTTATTTATTTATCTTATTATTATTATTATATTTATTATTATTTTAAATTTTAAATCATGCTTTTTTTCTTTTTCTTTATATATAATATATGTTAATATAATATAATATTAATAATAATAGTAATGCAATAGAAACAATTATATAGTAAATACTTGTATAGTAAATAAATACCTGAACATTGAACGTTTTCTGGGTTCTTTTCTTTCTTTTCTTTTTGTTTTATCTATGTCTGTCTGTAATGTGTAACGTTTGACAAACAAATCACGTGAAATTAGCTTCACAACATCATTTATGATCACTTTTGTGTGTGTAGAAACGCCGCTCCTCCATAGATGTAATGCATTGCCGTGGCGAGTGGTCTGTACCAAGATGGCGGACCTATAGGCACGCCACTTCAGTGGATGCGGCGTCTATGTATATAAGTCTATGGTCACAACAGTGTACGGGGGCCAGCAGGTGCAACCGACTGACGTCACCACCCAGAATGCATTGCGGTGTAAACAACAATGGCGACCTACGAGTTAAATTATATTTTCAAATTTTATAAAAACGAAGACATCAAAAAGGTTTTTTATATCACATTGTTATAATTGATACCAACATTTATCTTTTAAGACCTACATGTCTTACAGTAATAGCCAGGGTTCCCTTTAAAAACAAACTTTAAGAAACAAATTAACATTTTAGAACACACTTGTACGAAACAAATGAATAAAAATTAAAAGGGAACGTCCTAAATACTGGAAGTGACGCAACGAGGACTTTTAGTTCAAACAAATGGTTTGTAGTTCCGCTACATGCGGAAAGATGGCAGCGATTCTTCAAGGACAACAAACGTGTTTCATGAAGTTTTAATTGACTCAACAAGGTTTTGTCCCTTTTGCAGATCCAATTTCAGTCAGTTTAGACCTGTTTGTTCTTTGTGCTGACGGTTTCTGTTGCACTTTCAGGTTATGTATCAAGATCTCTCCCTCTTACTGTGCGTTGCCATGGTGACTCAGTGATACTTACTGATGGTTTGAATTTGCATATTAACTAAATACTTAGTTTCACTGGAAAGATTTCGATTTAACTTTTACGTGTAACATTAATCTTTTGATCGAATCATTTAATATATTTCTAAGTGAAGAAAAATGGTTATAAATGTGCTAAAAAGTGACAATTCAAAAATCCACAAACTCTAACAAGATCTATACAGAATGTTAGAAGATGTCCTGACATAAACAACTTCCTGCAACTGACTCGTTTTTTATAACACACTTTTAATCGAATCAGTCTTTTTTACTGGAACAACATGAAAGCAGTTCAACAGAGAATCCGCCTCCATTTCTATCCGAGTTTCAGACTATAAAGCTTGATCTAACATCCATCACATAATATACATCAGTGTTTACATAAACTGTTCCGTTACAGCAGATTTAATCCGTTTAACTTTTTCATTTTTCTTTTGCAGCTTATAAATAAAAGTCTGTGTATAAACACATTCACGTTCTCTGGTTTTATCTTTACAGTTTTTTACAATTGAATAAACACTAAAATCTAAAGTTTTGCCCAATTATCAAAACCTTACACTCAAGGAGCAAAACTCGGCCCCAGATTTGCACCACTGTAAGCACAATGAGTCCATTCACACTTTGTGCAAAACAATACACACAGTGATTTGAAACACTAACACACACGTCTATGCATTAGACACAGAAGTATATCAAGATGTCACTTCCTTGCACTTCTAAAGCACTGACTGTCAAATTACCACACCTATGAGCCAGTTGATTGAACACTGCCATTTGGTGTGCAAACACAAGATTGCTTAATTGTAGACACACCAATCAGGTTTAAGCACTATAAAAATGCAGCAGGTGATTTCACCAAACTTAACCAAAATGGAAGGAAGAGGAAGAGGAAGAGTGAGGATGAGAGGGGGAATCGGAGAAGGAGGAGAAGGAGGCAGAGGCCGTGCCAGAGGTAGAGGCCAAGGAAGAGGAAGAGGAAGATTTCAAGCAGGAAGAGGTGAAGCTGAAAGGAGAAGAGGTCCAACTTTAAGAAATGTGGAAGAAATGTAATTGGCCAGAGGGCAATTACAGTTTTTGCCCGTTGCTTGAACACTATAAACCCATGCTTAAACTAAAGTAACACAACTTGAAACTTTTGTTACCATACCTCAAACACATGTACCCATACCTTAAACCAAAGCGCTGCTTTGCACTCTAGTTGCAATTCTGCAACACACTTAGTCCTTTATGCAACACACTTGGTCCTGCATACTAGACTCTATTTCATACATAAGACACTTCGTTCACAAATGAAATCTCAGGGTGCCATTTGGAAAACACATGTTTCCAAAATACAAAACACATCGGTTAATTGCAACCATTCAAATACACACCTGAAGACACTTGCTTGCTAAACGTAACACCAATCAGCCAGCTACAAAAAGGCCTCAGTTTAGCCATTTCAAGAACTTTGCAAGCATGGATGGAGGGAGAGCAAGAGGCAGAGGTCGAAGAGGCAATGCACGGACCTCCATATCTGACGATATAAGGGCAACTTTGGTGGATCATGTTATAGATCATGGCCTGACAATGAGGGAAGCTGGGCAGAGAGTCCAGTGGCATCTATAATACTGTAAGAACATTCAGACTGGAAAACAGGTATGTCTTCCCCTCTCTACCTTCTACTTAGATGGTATTTACAGCACTCTACAGTATATCACATTACCACATCACATGTACAGGGTATTGCAGGGTTCAGTATAGTGGATGATACATTATATACAGTGAAGTACTGTAAGAAAAAGAATCAAATTGATGACAATTTTTGTTTGTATTTCTCTAGAATGACTAGAAAACCTTCTGGGGGAGGACGCCAACGCCTGTTCACACAACCATGAGCCCACGTGCAGTATGCACAATTATCTCTTTACAATATAGTGTTTTTTCTATTTTTTTTTTTTTAGTTCACGTTACTATGTACAACATTGGGTAGGCCTATTTGGTTTGGTTTTTTTGGTTGCTTGAAAATGTGCCTGCTAAATAAACAAAAATGAAAAACCAAAATCAAAGACTGCAGTGTTTTATATAAAGTAGACTAGTGTGTTCTCCCTGATCTGAAAGTGTATGCATATGATACAAGTGTGTGTCATTTTGTCATCAGAGTTACATTTTGACCAAGTATTTTTAGGTTTTGATAGCAGAGTTAAGGCAGTGATAGTAGAGTTTCAATTTGACACATATGTGAATGGTATATTTCCCAGTGTTGTGTCATGCTTACTTGTGTGTAGAGTTTTGGCACAATGAGCGAAATTTTGCAAAATGTGTTCAAGCAACGGGCAAAAACTGTATTAGTGTCCCGGGGCAAAGTGGGGGTAACATCAACTTTTGCGCGGCCATCACCCAGAATGGGGTCCTCCACCGCCATGCCAACATGGGTCCGTATAAAACACCTCACATCCTTACATTTTTGGACAGAGTATACAACCTCACAATCATAAACATGCAGATCCAATACATTGTCACCTGGGACAATGTTTCATTCCACCGCTCTGCACTGGTTCAGAACTGGTTTATGCAGCACCCACATTACACAGTCCTTTTCCTGCCGCCATATTCTCCATTTCTTAACCCAATTGAAGAATTTTTCTCTGCATGGCGGTGGAAGGTTTATGATCTGCACCCCCTGGCTCGGGTAGCCCTCATTCAGGCCATGGAGGAGGCCTGTGACCAGATTGAGGCCACAGCCATACAGGGGTGGATACGGCATGCACGGCGATTCTTTCCCCGCTGTCTTGCGAATGAGGATATTGCCTGTGATGTGGATGAAATTCTCTGGCCAGATCCAGCTAGGAGAAGAGACCAACAGTAGCAATTTATGTGCCGTGTTTTCTTTTTTTTTGGGGGGGGGGGGGTTGTACAGGATAAAATGTTATGTTCATGAAAACTGGGAAATGCTTTTTTTTTTCGCCATGTTGGCTTGAGTATATGGAAAAAAATAAATAACATTGTCAACAGCATTAGTCTTGTCTCCTGTGTGGTATCTACAGTAATGCATACAAGTGTGTTTAGTGTTCACTGTGTATTGTTTTGCAAAAAGTGTGAGCAGACATTGTGTTTACAGATGTGCAAATCCGAGCGATGTTTTGCAAATTCACTGTGTGCTTCACCCATACTACTCTATGCACTTAGAAGCAGAATTAGCCGAAAGTGTTTAAGATTTTCAACAGCAGAGTGTAACTGGTGCAAACAGAGTTAAGTCATATGCAACGTGTGTGTTTCATATGGTAAAAAAATATGGTTTTGATAAGTTAGTGTATAGTTTTTACAAGAGTGGTTCATTTTGCAAAGGAGCTAAGGTGTTTTGCTAATTGGGTATGTGGTTGTGCTATTCGTGTGTTGGGTTTTGCTAAACAAAACAAAACAATCAAAATTGTGTTTATTCAATCGTAAAAAACTGTAATGAACAGATGTTAAGATGAGTTTTTAAAGAGTTTGTTTGAGCACAGAAGATGAAAAACTGTGTGTGTGTGTGTGTGTGTGTGTGTGTGTGTGTGTGTGTGTGTGTGTGTTTTAAGTGATGTGTGTTGTAACTTAGGCATTCACATTACTTCATTACCACTGCATCATCCACCAGCAAGCAATATATGCAAAAGTTGTGAAACTCAGCAACAGCATCTGCTGGAGCTCATTCCTGCCAGGCTGGAGATTCACCTCATGCAAGGCCTCGAGGTGTTTCCCTTTGCATGTCTTATAGGACTCTCGACCTACACTGGGCGGCCTGGTGATGGCGGCCACAACGCCGGGTGAGGGGTGTCATCTCAGCAAATCCCTCTCTATACCTCCATTCAGTCTCCTTTATCACAGCGGGGGTTCCTGCAGGGTGACTGACAGCCTGTGGGAGGGTCTACCCTTCATAATCTTCCATCAGTCTTGGTTGTAGCATTCGTCTGTATGGACGTACATCTTCACTTGGGGAACATAAGACATTATCACTTCGTAATGACCTTATCTGGCTCCAAGGACCATATGTTTTGGAGGCTTAATGATTAACAGTTGTACACTGGCTTTCTCTGTATTTTAATCGTGAAGCGCGTGTTTCAAGACCTAAATGAAGATGCCGTAAGCTGTCAATTTCCTTTACAGAGCTTTAATCCAGTCTAGAGAGTGCACTTACAGATGTGGTGTGTGAATGTGGTTCTGGAATAAACCAAAGAATAATAGAAATCGATAAACAGCAATAAACACATGTTTAAAGGAGCGTGAGGCAGGATTTATGAAAAAAATGCGTATACGTTTTAAGTTTTCTAGTAATGTCAGATGAAGTGTTCCAAACCAAAAAGAATGAGCCCTCTAGCGTATCTCTCCGTTGCCTTGAACAGGCTGTGTGCTGCAAAATGTGCTGCAGTGCTGGGGCCGAGTTTCCCGCGCTGTCCTGCGGATGTGACGTCACATGATGCTGCATGAGCGTTCTCGGCGGCGCACGAGTAAACATTGGATACGCGTTTGAGTCATGGAGGCAGCTTCAACTTGAATTGGGACTGAAAACAGATGCTGACATGGCTCATTTCCTACTGACCAGGTAAGATAACATTGTAAGTCATATTTAGAGCTTGATTTGAAAATCACATGAGATTACACACGCGATCCCGTGCCGGCTTTGCTGTTGGCTGCAGGAACCCCGACGGTCGTCGTGTCGCTAATGAGTCTCATTTCTTATTCTTGCCTCATGCTCCTTTAACCAGAGCACACAATCCAAATAATAATGTTATTAGCATGAACATCATATACATGAGATACTATGCATGATAGGATACTATCACATTTAACTGGAAACAAAGAAAACAGTCAGTGACATTCAGATAACATAACTAATGACTTTTAACGATTAGCGAAGTAAATAACACTGCTGGAAATACTCACCAGCAGACTTATAAAATATAACAACAAAGAAGTGCTTCCAATAAACAACAATATAAATTATGTTTCTCTGGACGCACACTGAACCACAAGCATCAGATTCATGACACAAAGTAATATAACAGCTTCATCCACATCATCCAGTCTCTTCTTCTACCACGATAAGCAGCACTCAGGGGGGTCGAGTGCAGCAGCCCCCCCTGGTGGCTGGATGTTCTTAAATCAACCATCTGTCATGCAGACCTTCAGAACAGTGCTACATATTTGATTATAAGTACTAATGTGGGACTTCATGAAGTGTTATGGGGGTTAATTTTGCATTAATGGGACGTGATTTGAAGATGCTCATGAGTTGCTACTAAAATGTTACATAAGTGATCATTTGAAATTGGAACAAACTAAATGGATTAAGAATAAAAAATGTTTCGTGTTGAAATATGTTTCCGAGCATGATAAATCAATTTGATAATTATTTTGAGGAAATGTTGAGGCAGCGCTTTTAATCAGTGAATATCAAATATTGTCATCAAAGGGGAACTTTATTCAAAAAGTAGCCCTTATTAGTACAGTGTAAAATCAACAAGGCCGACCCCCGGGACCCTGAGCATGAAGAAGCAGTTCTAGATGATGGATGGATCATCTTATCCATCTTGGTGAGAGCTCACACATAAACAAACACTTTACCATGACAGAGACCTGATAGTCCAGTAGTGATGCCCTGTTTGGAACAGGAAGTGGGTGTGAATAAAGACCAGGATGAACCCTGGCTGCACAGCAACCTTGTGCTCAGATCTGTCAGCAGGTTGTAACTTCATCTGGGCTGAATGCAGCTCAGTGATTCCTCTCTGACATCACAGTTGGTCACATGTGCAGCAAACTAACTGCATCTGACATGAAGTGAATGATCTCAGCTGATCTGAGCTGCAGAGAAACAACATGCTGCTGTTCACTGTGAAGCTCTGACTGGAAACAGACAGAAGAACAACATGTGGATCCTGGAATAATGGCAGCTTTCACCTTTAAAGGACCGGAAGAGGAAGAAGTTTCCAAGGAATCATTCAGAACAGTTTCAGCAACATGTGATTCAGGTGTTCTGATGGAAACAGAGACAGACATGTACAGACTCAACTATCTTTCCAGCAGAGACAGTTTCTCTGACAGGAGGAGACTCTTGAGACTGAACTCAACACAGAGACACTGAAGAACCAGACACGCGCCAGAACCCGAACCCAGGATAGAGAGGTTCAGTGAATGTGGTGTTGACGGTGTGGATGAGGATCAGTCTGTCAGAGGAGACTGTGTAGAAGGACAGAGTTCCAGCAGGAACGTCCACGTACACTGCTACTCTGTCAGAGACTGAGGAAGAGGAGGAGGAAGGTGTTCCTCTGTTATTGTGCCAGACAGAGTACCGACCATCATCATCAGAACATGACAGACTCCAGGAATGATCGTTCCCTCCAAACACACAGTCATGAGAGTCTCCTTTCCTGCTGATTCTTCTGTAACTCACTGATATATAAACATGTCCGCTCCTCTGGACCTCCCAGTAACAGCGACCCGTCAGAACTTCTCTACACAGCAGCTGACGCCAGGAATCAAACCTGTCTGGATGATCAGGATATGACTGATCCTCCTTCACACGTGTCATCTTCCTGTTGTTGTCAGACAGTTTGATGTTGTTCTGGACTGTGTTTGTGTCGATGGTGAGTTGACAGGAATCTGATGGAGAGAACAAACAACCCAGTTGCAGTTATTATTGATCTGTCATTGATCACTGATGGACTCATGAATGAGTGATGTGTCAGTGTGAAGATGGTTGAATGTGTGAATGAAATAAAAATACACTTACACTTCCTCAGACCTGGTTTCAACCATCGTTGTCCAGCAGGCTCCACCCTGAAAGGAGGAGGGGGGTCAGACCAGCTCAGTCTCTTTCAGCAAACATGGACATTACATGGCTCTCACACACTGATGAAGGAACAGTCCAACACTTGGACAGATGCACTTGAATGCAGCATCTCTGAAGTCTGTCCTGTGGTCGTCACCTTCCAGCACAGTTTGAACACATTGTTTTCATCTGATTTCATCTCTGCTGAATCAGCAGCAGGAGGAGACCATGTCATGGATGAGTGAAGGTGCAGCTGTTATTGTGCTGTGATGGGCCTGAAAACCACACTCCTGTGGTTCTGGGATGTTTACTGGGTCAAGTACGGCTCAGTTTTGAACTGCATCTACCAGCTCTGCTGCACCAGATGAGCTGCAGCAGCTCCATCTGCTGAAAGATCTCTGCTCATAGGGGTAAATCCACAAAGAATAGATTGCGCGCAATTTACCCCGCTTTAAGGTCCTATTCACAAAAGATTTTGCTCTAATGATATACCGGAGCAAACACGCCCATAAAGTTTTGCGGCTGAGTGCAATTTGCACTTGTCTGAGTGAGCGGAGCTGTTTCCAGTGTTCTCCATATTTCAGCACACAGATTGTTGGTCCCTAATGAAAACTGCAGAGAGCACAATAGCCTCAACTTTCACGTATTTGTACTAGTATTTCGCATGCAGATAGATAGATAGATAGATAGATAGATAGATAGATAGATAGATAGATAGATAGATAGATAGATAGATAGATAGATAGATAGATAGATAGATAGATAGATAGATAGATAGATAGATAGATAGATAGATAGATAGATAGATAGATAGATAGAACCTTATTCATCCCCAAAGGGAAATTCAACCGTCCAGCAGCTCATCAAAACATAAATATCAACCACACTTCCATTCAGACAATAAAAGCACATTCATAATATTAAAATAAACATATAAGGTTTTCATGTAAAGTGCAAACTAAAATATAGTCCAGTTGTGGCAGAGGTGAGTGTGTGAAACTGAGTTCAGGACGAGTTAAACAGTCTTATTGCTGCGGGGACGCAAGGATCTCCTGAACCGCTCGTTCTGCAGCGCAGTGAGAGGAGCCGACCGCTGCAGCTGCTCCTGCTCCTCTGTGGCTCCAGGAGGCTGTGGAGAGGGTGTCTGCTATTGTCCATTATAGCACTCAGTTTGTTCAGTGTTCCCCTCTCCATCACAGATCTTAGCGGGTCCAGACTCCTGCCCAACACTGAGCCCGCTTTTTTGACCAGTTTGTTCAGTCGCCTGGTGTTTTTGATTGCAAGGCTGCCCCCCAACACAAAGCAGCAAAAAAGAATGCGCTGGCCACCATCGTGTGGTAGAACATAGCCATCATCTCCACACACACATCAAAAGACCTCAGTGTCTGTATGACATAAGCTAATGAAATGTCAAATGTTAAGAGGCTGTGCGCATTTACGCACAAGGCACAGCACCAGTAACTTCATTAACACCGGATCGGGATCAGATCAGGATCTAATGGTAATTCATGTTCTTTGTTTTGCTACACACACCTACAGGTCAGCTGTTAAACACACACATTCTAGATGTATATGTTTATATGGTGGAATTGTTTGTACCCAGTGCGCAAAAAGACGTCTAAACAACGTCTTTTTAAGGTCTTAGTTGGACGTCCCAGCAGGGTACAGGAATGTAACGCCAGATGACGTCTTTTTTTTACGTTCTTTTGACGTCGGGTATCAACGTCACCAGGACCTCCAGATAAGGGCCAATTCTAGTCCAAAACAGGTCATTAGAGACGTCTTCCTAACGTCTTTTTCAACATTGGAATGGACGTCTTATTTTTTACGTTCTTTTGACGTCGGGTATCAACGTCACCAGGACCTCCAAAACAGGTCATTAGGGACGTCTTCCTAACGTCTTTTTCGACATTGGAATGGACCTCTCCCCCTCCTTAAAGCAGCCCCTTATGTATGGATGAATCCTGAACTCCATCCTGTTACTTTTATTTTTAAATCCGATAAGTCCACAACCCCACTTGATCTGATTGTCTACAATCATGTCTGAATGTAGATTTCACCCTTAATATCATTCAGTATCACACAGGCTTGAATGATATTGAAGAGAAACAGAGACAGAGCGGGAGTGAGGAGTGAATTTGCGTGCAGTTTAATACACGCTTCTGAAAGACGGTATTTGCTCCACTATTTTTGCGTGTGGCAAATAGCGCTGGCCTTTGTGAATTAGGCGCTTTTTGCAATGAGGCTTATTTGCATAGAAAGGGGGCAATTTTGCGCCGAATGTATGAATATTACCTAATTTGCATGCATGCAAATGGCACCGGCGCAGACTGCCACTATTTGCTTGGCAGCGCAGTTTGTGGAGCAATTCCCCCTTTGCGGGTGCTTTGTGAATTAGACGCTCTCTTTTTGTCTCATTTGCACCGGTTTAGCGGCCGCAAAAGCTTTTGTGGATTTACCCCAAAGTGTCATGGAAAAAAATCTGACATTATATGGTTTGTAAAAAAAGGCCAACAGCTGGAAGGAACAGGATGAGAAGAGGGGGATATAAAACACGTAAATGCAGATGAAAGGGTCACATCTCTTTTGTAATGTATACCTTCCTCTAACAGGACTAGCATTCACATGTCGGGTGCAGGTATCTGTATTTTACTCTGTGCAATTAATAAAAATTGCCACAACAAAATCCAGAGAGCCACAAAGATGATGAGCCACAAAACAACACGATGGAGAGTCCAGCACACTGATGTCCTTCTGTCTTCATACCTGAGAGTTTCCAGTCTCCAACGGGTATCCTTCAGTCCAGCAGACAGAAGCTTCACTGCTGACTCTCCTGGATGGTTGCAGCTCAGATCCAGCTCTCTCAGGTGGGAGGGGTTGGAGCTCAGAGCTGAGACCAGCGAAGCACAGCCTTTCTCTGAGATCAGACAGTCTGAGAGCCTGCAGACACACAACACAACACACATGCAGAGACTCTGAGAGAACTGCTCTGAGACTAAAGCTGACTCTGTCCTCGTGTTCACCTGATGATGGCGCTGAAGGAAAAGTCAGAGGATCAGCAGAAACACATCAACAATCCTTCAATATCAACCACAGTTGTAACTTGGTGGATTCTGACCTGAGATACTCCAGGTGACAGTGTGGACTCTCCAGTCCAGGACACAGATCCTTCAGTCCTGAATCTTGCAGGTTGTTGTGACTCAGGTCCAGTTCTGTCAGACTGGAGGACTGAGAGCTGAGAACTGAGGACAGAAGTGGACAGATGTCCTCTGAGAGGTTACAACCACTCAACCTGCAGAGGAGATTAAAGAGAAATGATGGGGTTATTTAGGAAAGTTTGTGTATAACATTTCATGTACAAGACAACTCAAAGTGCTTAACATAAAAACATTTTAAAAAATGACTTGAAAATGTAAGAATTTAAAAGCAGTAATTAAAGACAGACAGACATAAGTTAATAAAAAGGTTTTCAACTTGACTTAAAGCAGCATTATGTAACTTTTCCACCTTAATATCATATTTCCAGAGTCATTGTGATGGTACATAAACTTACAACAGGTTTAATGACACCTCTGTCATGGTCTGAGGGGTCTGTATCGCCTTCACTGGCACTATGTAACTTTGAGGTGCATGGTAGAAACCCTGCCACACTAAAAAAACTACACATTTTTACGGCTTTGACTGCTTTACGGCATACGTCACTTCCCCCTCCTTCCCGATTCGTAGTCGAGACGGAAATGGGCGGGGCTTGAAGCGCAGAGCTCAGCAGAAGCTGGTAACCCGTTGCTGTGTTGTGGCTGCAGCAGCTCCACATAACAGACGTGGGGAAAAGATCGCTAATGGTTTAACTTTTCACCACTTTCCTGCTTGGAGGCAGAACCACGGAGGCCGAGTATCTGAGATAACACAGAGTCGTCGGCTCGGTTGGATCGCGGCTGTAACAACCAAACATAACCTTCCATAACCTTGCACAAACAAACACTCACACAGACCGGGGTCAGATCGTTCACACGGGTTTTATTCCCCACTTCTCCAGCTAAACGCAGTTGCTGGCCAGCTTTCTGCGGTGCGATTAACCCCAATCTTCAGATAAAACTATTTTGTTGAGGAAAAAATATTAACTCTATTTGTAGCTGCAGAGGAAAAAAATAATCTCACGAAGAAAACAAAAATATTGCTCATTATGCCTCGGAGCCTCTTCAGCATAATATAGCAGTAAAAAAAAAGATTAAAAAAGTAAGAGTAATACAAAACATGTACTGTATGTTATACTAATTTATTGAAACACATGGCGAGTCAAACATTTACCAAAGCAGCTGCGAAACACTCCTAAACAAGGTAGCCTAAGACGTGGGTTGTGCAGAACTGCGGCAGTAAATCCTCATCGGAGCTCCACTCTTTGATAGGGATTTCATATGAACCCAAACCGTTAATAATCATTATTCTCTCCATATACCGCTCCCTGGCTTCCTTGTTTAAGGTATCCCGGTAAATTCCAGTTCCTTTCCAGCAGTTTAACATCTTTTTTTTGCGTTCCGTCTGTTCACTTGGTGAAACAGAAAAGTAGTTTTGAAAGTCTGTCCCGTCTTCATTCGCTATCAAAACAAATGCACGCGACGGGGACAGGAGTTTTCCGGCAGTACGCGCTAGTGCTCATGGGAAACATAGTGTTATTTCTGGTAAAGCACTACCGCTTTTGTCCAAAAGAGCCGCCAAACTCAACAAAAACTGAAAGTTACATTGTGCTGCTTTAAGGCTATAGAGAGTTTCAGCATCCCTGATGCATTCTAAGAGTTTGTTCCACAGGTGAGGAGCAAAAGCTGAACGCTGACTCATCATGTTTGGTTCTAACTCTGGGTACAGATAGTAGGCGTGTCCCTGACGGCCTGAGGGTTCTGGTTGGCTCATCATGGACCAGGAGATCAGATATGTATTTTGATCCGAAATCATTCAGAGATTCATAAACCAGCAGCAGGATTTAACATCTATTCTAGGACGGACAGGAAACAAGTGTAAAGACCTTAGAACTGGAGGTGTATGTTCCACGCTCGTCCACATGTTCTTTAGGTCCACAATGACCATAATGTGTTATTGAAGTTAAGCTGCTAGGGTTTTGAATCAGCTACTATTGCATGTGTAAGAGTTATTTGTCTGATAGGAAAGGCACTGTTTACTTTAATGGTAGCGATTCCAAGCTGAGAGCCGTGAGGTTCCCCAAGGGAGTTATTTGGGTCTGCTTTTATTTTCAATATTCATCAATGATTTACTGTTTATTCTAAATCATGCCACCATTGCAATGTATGCTGACATCTCGACAGTTTATACATCGGCAAAAGCGCCTGCTGAATTAACTGAGATTTAAAGGGTGGAATTAAAATTAACATAAAAATGGATGATAAGAAACAAATGAGGTCTGAATAAGGTGAAGAGAAAGTGTACTGTTTTAGGTTCAAAACATTTATTAAGAAATGACTCTGTGCTATGCTTAACTATGGGTGATGTTTGATAGAGCAAGTAACAGAAGTGAAGGTATTAGGGGATGTTGTAGAGAGTCAAATGTCCTGGAATAAACAAGTTGACCAATGATCGGTTGGGTGCGACGGCGGGGTGGAGTCATTCTCCGGTGGCTATGCCTTATGTCGTCAGTATGAATGGAGGAATGCTGGACCATTTCCCCCTCTGCCATTGTCAATATGATACCCTGACCGGTTTTTATTGGATTTTATTGGATTAGCCACATTCACTCAACACCAGGGGCGGGAGAGGGGCCTACACCACCCGCGTTCCCTCGCTGGCCTGGGATAGGTGGGTCGCGATGCCCGGGCCTGGCGGGGCTCGCCGCGCAGCCTGAGGGGCCTTCTGGTGGTGCTGGACCCCCCCGGGGAGGGGGAAACAGGGAGTGAATGAGTGTCTTTGTCGGGCAATGCGGTATGGAAGGGTCCTACGATTGAGGATTTGGGCCTCCATCTACAGGACAATATTATTATGGGCATGCCAAGTAGTGGCATGTCCATATTGCAATCGTCCAGAATGGCCCAAAGGGCAATGTTGCTAGCATTTTGCTACAAACTACAAGCTAAAGTCGCAAAAGTCCCACGTCACACCAGCGGGTGTACAGCATGACCCCGCTCTGATGTGGGAAAAAGAAATCCGCAAAAAATAAAACACGCCCGAAAAAATGAGGATAAACATGAAAATGAAGGCGATATAATGGTATACAGAAAAAGTTTCCCTTTTCTTCCTTATTATTATTCCGCACTTTTTTTCGTCCGTTAATACGGCCTGAACCGCAACATGCAACCATGCATGCCATACAACGTTGGATGCTTTTCCATCGTGCCTCGATGGGCATTACTTTTCTCAGTAATAGGGGTTACCGTGGCAACGCTAGTTGCCAAAAAGCAAAAAAAAAGGCGAAAATTCGGACGCTTATTGCTCGGCCGAACTTTATCGTAGAAACATCGTTCAAACTTTCAATCACTCGGCCCGATTGGCACTAACGCACCGTAAAACCTCATTTTGCCAATTATTACAGTTTTTGCGATATTGACCTTTCATTTATTTATTTTTTTGCCGTTTGACTTTGGACGCTTGTTGCTAGGCAACAGGTTATCGTAGAGACATCGTACAAATGTTTTCCGACTCGGCACGCTGTGGACGTAAACATATTCAAATTTCATGAAGCTGTGATTTAAGGAAATTTTTTGTCAAAATCCATGCCAAATGGCCCCATTCATTCGGATGGGGTTTTTTACCATGGTGAAAAAAAAACCTATCCTTATTTGATATTTAATGGTTTGCATTAATGGGCGTGGTAAAATGGCTCAACAGCGCCCCCTTGAAAACTTTGTGCCTCAAGCCCCACAATGCGGTTTGTCGTACATGCACGAAAATCGGTACACACCTGTATCATGGCACAACTTAAAGAAAAGTCTCTGGGCGTCATGTCGAGAAACCGAACAGGAAGTCCGCCATTTTGAATTAATCGCGTCATTTTGGCAAAATTTATGCCTTCCTTCGGCAGTTAATACGGCCCGAACCGTAACGTTCCCCCAAGTGTGTTATACATCAAAATATGCGTCTCCATCCTGCGACTACGCGCATTACTTTTCTCTTTCAAAAGCGTTACCGTGGCGACGCTAGACGCCAAAAAGTGCGCCCACCCTTCATCTGATCGGTTCAGATAGAAAAAACTTTGCGCCTCAAGCCCCACAATACGGTTTGACGTACATGAACGAAAATCGGTACACACCTGTATCATGTCGCAACTTAAAGAAAAGTCTCTTGGCGCCATGGCCGAAACCGAACAGGAAGTCGGCCATTTTGAACATTCTGAATTAATCGCGTAATTTTGGAGCAATATATGCCATTCCTTCGAGAATTAATACGGCCCGAACCGTATCATGAACCCAGATGTGTTATACATCAACATGTGCGTCTCCATCCTGCGACTACGCGCATTACTTTTCTCTTTCAAAAGTGTTACCGTGGCGACGCTAGACGCCAAAAGGCGCGGCCCCCCTTCATCTGATTGGTCCATTATTGATAGTTCCCCAAAAGTCACCAAATTTTGCATGCAAGGCAGGCCTGGCGATAAATTTGATATTTCATGGTTTGCATTAATGGGCGTGGCAAAATGGCTCAACAGCGCCCCCCGGAAAACTTTGTGCCTCAAGCCCCACAATACGGTTTGACGTACATGCATGAAAATCGGTACACACCTGTATCATGTCGCAACTTAAAGAAAAGTCTCTTGGAGCCATGGCCGAAACCGAACAGGAAGTCGGCCATTTTGAAATCTGATTGGTCCATATTTGATAGTTCTCCAAAAGTCACCAAATTTTGCATGCAAGACAGACTTGGCGATAAATTTGATATTTCATGGTTTGCATTAATGGGCGTGGCCTAACGGCTCAACAGCGCCCCCTATAATACTTTTATCTGCCATAACTTTTGAATGGTTTGACATAGGAAGTTGTGGGTGGTGTCATGGGACTCTGTAATGAGTCCTTAAGCTTCGTTGGCCTTAATTAGCCCCGCCCCTTCTTCTGATTGGTTGTCCCGATTTTCTGCTATAACTTTTTAATGGTTTGACATAGGAAGTCGTGGGTGGTGTCATGGGACTCTGTAATGAGTCCTTAATCTTTGTTGGCCTTAATTAGCCCCGCCCCTTCTTCTGATTGGTTGTCCCGATTTTCTGCTATAACTTTGGAATGGTTTGACATAGAGAGTCGTGGCTGGTGTCATCAGACTCTGTATGGAGTCCTTGACCTTCATTGGCCTGAATTTGCCTTGCCCCTTCTTCTGATTGGTTGTTCCTTTTTTCTGCTATAACTTTTGAATGGTTTGACATAGAGAGTCGTGGGTGGTGTCATTTCTGATATGCTTATGGGGGCGGTGGCCGTGAGTGCGAGGGCCCGTTCATCGCTGCTTGCAGCTTTAATTATTATTATTATTTTTCTTCTGACAAAGTGATGGCCTTTTTGCCCCCCTTAACATGCCCAAAAAGTCACCAAATTTTGCACCCAAGTCAGGCCTTGCGAAAAATTTGATATTTCATGGTTTGCATTAATGGGCGTGGTAAAATGGCTCAACAGCGCCCCCTTGAAATCTTTGTGCCTCAAGCCCCACGATACGGTTTGACGTACATGCACGAAAATCGGTAAACACCTGTATCATGGCACAACTTAAAGAAAAGTCTCTTGGAGCCATGGCCGAAACCGAACAGGATGTCGGCCATTTTGAATAAATCGTGTCACTTTGGCGCAATTCATGCCATTCCTTCGGCAGTTAATTCAGCCCCAACCGTAACGTGCACCCAGGTGTGTTATACATCAAAATGTGCGTCTCCATCCTCCGACCCCACGCATTACTTTTCTCTTTCGAAAGCATTACCGTGGCGATGCTAGACGCCAAAAAGCGCGCCCACCCTTCATCTGGTTGGTTCAGACAGAAAAAACTTTGCGCCTCAAGCCCCATAATACGGTTTGACGTACATGAACGAAAATTGGTACACTCCTGTATCATGTCGCAACTAAAAGAAAAGTCTCTTGGCGCCATGGCCGAAACCGAACAGGAAGTCGGCCATTTTGAACATTCTGAATTAATTGCGTAATTTTGGAGCAATATATGCCATTCCTTCGAGAGTTAATTCAGCCCGAACCGTATCGTGAACCCAGATGTGTTATACATCAAAATGTGCGTCTCTATCCTGCGACTACACGCATTACTTTTCTCTTTCAAAAGTGTTACCGTGGCGACGCTAGACGCCAACAAGCGCACCCCCCCTTCATCTGATTGGCCCATATTTGATAGTTCCCCAAAAGGCACCAAATTTGGCATGCAAGCCAGGCCTGGCGATAAATTTGATATTTCATGGTTTGCATTAATGGGCGTGGCAAAATGGCTCAACAGCGCCCCCCGGAAAACTTTGTGCCTCAAGCCCCACAATACGGTTTGACGTACATGCACGAAAATCGCTACACACCTGTATCATGGCACAACTTAAAGAAAAGTCTCTTGGAGCCATGGCCGAAACCGAACAGGATGTCGGCCATTTTGAATAAATAGTGTCATTTTGGCGAAATTTATGCCATTCCTTCGGCAGTTAATTCAGCCCGAACCGTAACGTGCACCCAGGTGTGGTATACATCAAAATGTGCGTCTACATCCTGCGACACCGCGCATTACTTTTCTCTTTCAAAAGTGTTTCCGTGGCGACGCTAGACGCCAAAAGGCGCGCCCCCCCTTCATGTGATTGGTCCATATTTGATAGTTCTCCAAAAGTCACCAAATTTTGCATGCAAGCCAGACTTGGCGATACATTTGATATTTCATGTTTTGCATAAATGGGCGTGGCCTAACGGCTCAACAGCGCCCCCTAGAATACTTTTATCTGCCATAACTTTTGAATGGTTTGACATAGAGAGTTGTGGGTGGTGTCATGGGATTCTGTAATGAGTCCTTAAGCTTCGTTGGCCTTAATTAGCCCCGCCCCTTCTTCTGATTGGTTGTCCCGATTTTCTTCTATAACTTTGGAATGGTTTGACATAGAGAGTCGTGGGTGGTGTCATCAGATTCTTTATGGAGTCCTTGACCTTCATTGGCCTGAATTAGCCCCGCCCCTTCTTCTGATTGGTTGTCCCTTTTTTCTGCTATAACTTTTTAAGGGTTTGACATAGAGAGTCGTGGGTGCTGTCATTTCTGATATGCTTATGGGGGGCGGTGGACGTGAGTGCGAGGGCCCGTTCATCGCTGCTTGCAGCTTTAATTATTCTTATTATTTTTCTGACGAAAGGAGGGCCTTTTTGCCCCCCTAAACGTGCCCAAAAAGTCACCAAATTTTGCACCCAAGCCAGGCCTGGCGAAAAATTTGATATTTAATGGTTTGCATTAATGGGCGTGGCAAAATGGCTCAACAGCGCCCCTTTGAAAACTTTGTGCCTCAAGCCCCACGATACGGTTTGACGTACATGCACGAAAATCAGTACATGCCTGTATCATGACGTAACTTAAAGAAAAGTCTCTTGGCGTCATGCCCGAAACCGAACAGGATGTCGGCCATTTTGAATTAGTCGTGTCATTTTGGCGAAATTTATGCCATTCCTTCGGCAGTTAATACGGCCCGAACCGTAACAAGCACCCAGGTGTGTTATACATCAAAATGTGCGTCTCCATCCTCTGACACCACGCATTACTTTTCTCTCTCAAAAGCGTTACTGTGGCGACGCTAGACGCCAAAAAGCGCGCCCACCCTTCATCTGATTGGTTCAGACAGAAAAAACTTTGCGCCTCAAGCCCCATAATACGGTTTGACGTACATGAACGAAAGTCGGTACACACCTGTATCATGTTGCAACTTACAGAAAAGTCTCTTGGCACCATGGTCGTAACCGAACAGGAAGTCGGCCATTTTGAACATTCTGAATGAATCACGTAATTTTGGAGCAATATATGCCATTCCTTCGAGAATTAATACGGCCCGAACCGTATCATGAACCCAGATGTGTTATACATCAAAATGTGCATCTCTATCCTGCGACTACGCGCATTACTTTTCTCTTTCAAAAGTGTTACCGTGGCGACGCTAGACGCCAACAAGCGTGCCCCCCCTTCATCTGATTGGTCCATATTTGATAGTTCCCCAAAAGGCACCAAATTTGGCATGCAAGCAGGGCCTGGCGATAAATTTGATATTTCATGGTTTGCATTAATGGGCGTGGCAAAATGGCTGAACAGCGCCCCCCGGAAAACTTTGTGCCTCAAGCCCAGCCCCCGGGTCTGGCACTCAGAAGGCGCGCCGATTTTTTCCAGTGGCCAACCGCGGTACTGCAACCAAAAATCCCATGCGGCCCAGAAAGCTTTTTTCCCATAGACCGCAATAGTAAAAGAGAAGCCTCTAAAACTGTTCACAGGACACCTCCAGCTGTAATCCCCGGCAATTACTAATCTTTGTATTCTATATTTTTAAGTCATGGACTTTATATCCGTCAAAAATGTTTTATAACGGCCAGAAAAGTAAAAGAAAAGTCTCTTTCTGGGCGTGACGTCACGGCTGACGTCACAGCCGTGTCCGTGCATTCCACGGATGTTTTATATTAATATATATTATATAATTATATTATATTAATACATTAATAATATATGTAATGCTATACATGTAATAATATACATTAATTAAGATATTATATTAATACATATTATATTAATACTCGCGTCATTGCCCCGGGGCATGATGGGAGGCCCCAGAGCATCATGGGAGGTGACTCAACTGCGCATGCTCTATGAGCCCGTGTATGCGGAAGTAAACCCGGAAGTCAGAGATTTTTTCGGCTTATGCGCTGGCTGAGCAGAAGGCATTGAAATGAATGGGCGGCCATTTTTAGTCTCCGATCCAGTTTCTATAATACATCCATGCTCAAGCCCCACGATACGGTTTGACGTACATGCACGAAAATCGCTACACACGTGTATCATGGCACAACTTAAAGAAAAGTCTCTTGGAGCCATGGCCGAAACCGAACAGGAAGTCGGCCATTTTGAATTAATTGTGTAATTTTGGCTAAATTTATGCCATTCCTTCGGCAATTAATACGGCCCGAACCGTAACGTGCACCCAGGAGTGTTATACATCAAAATGTGTGTCTCCATGCTGCGACACCACGCATTACTTTTCTCTTTCAAAAGTGTTACCATGGCGACGCTAGACGCCAAAAGGCGCGCCCCCCCTTCATCTGATTGGTCCATATTTGATAGTCACCAAATTTTGCATGCAAGCCAGGCCTGGCGATACATTTGATATTTCATGGTTTGCATTAATGGGCGTGGCCTAACGGCTCAACAGCGCCCCCTAGAATACTTTTCTCTGCCATAACTTTTGAATGGTTTGACATAGGAAGTCGTGGGTGGTGTCATGGGACTCTGTAATGAGTTCTTAAGCTTCGTTGGCCTTAATTAGCCCCGCCCCTTCTTCTGATTGGTTGTCCCGATTTTCTGCTATAACATTGGAATGGTTTGACATAGAGAGTCGTGGGTGGTGTCATCAGATTCTGTATGGAGTCCTTGACCTTCATTGGCCTGAATTAGCCCCGCCCCTTCTTCTGATTGGTTGTCCCTTTTTTCTGCTATAACTTTTGAATGGTTTGACATAGGAAGTCGTGGGTGGTGTCATTTCTGATATGCTTATGGGGGCGGTGGCCATGAGTGCGAGGGCCCGTTCATCGCTGCTTGCAGCTTTAATTATTATTATTTTTCTGACAAAAGGAAGGCCTTTTTGCCCCCCTAAACGTGCCCAAAAAGACACCAAATTTTGCATGCAAGTCAGGCCTGGCGAAAAATTTGATATTTAATGGTTTGCATTAATGGGCGTGGCAAAATAGCTCAACAGCGCCCCCTTGAAAACTTTGTGCCTCAAGCCCCACAATGCGATTTGTCGTACATGCACGAAAATCGGTACACACCTGTATCATGGTGCAACTTAAAGAAAAGTCTCTGGGCGTCATGTCGAGAAACCAAACAGGAAGTCGGCCATTTTGAATTAATCGTGTCATTTTGACGAAATGTATGCCTTCCTTCGGCAGTTAATACGGCCCGAACCGTAACGTGCACCCAGGTGTGTTATACATCAAAATGTGCGTCTCCATCCTCTGACACCACGCATTACTTTTCTCTTTCAAAAGCGTAACCGTGGCGACGCTAGACGCCAAAAAGCGCGCCCACCCTTCATCTGATCGGTTCAAACAGAAAAATCTTTGAGCCTCAAGCCCCATAATACGGTTTGATGTACATGAACGAAAATCGGTACACACCTGTATCATGTCGCAACTTAAAGAAAAGTCTCTTGGCGACATGGCCGAATCCGAACAGGAAGTCGGCCATTTTGAACATTCTGAATTAATCGCGTAATTTTGGAGCAATATATGCCATTCCTTCGAGAATTAATACGGCCCGAACCGTATCATGAACCCAGATGTGTTATACATCAAAATGTGCGTCTCCATCCTGCGACTACGCGCATTACTTTTCTCTTTCAAAAGTGTTAACGTGGCGACGCTAGACGCCAACAAGCGCACCCCCCCTTCATCTGATTGGTCCATATTTGATAGTTCCCCAAAAGGCACCAAATTTGGCACGCTAGCCAGGCCTGGCGATAAATGTGATATTTCATGGTTTGCATTAATGGGCGTGGCAAAATGGCTCAACAGCGCCCCCCGGAAAACTTTGTGCCTCAAGCCCCACAATACGGTTTGACGTACATGCACGAAAATCGCTACACACCTCTATCATGGCACAACTTAAAGAAAAGTCTCTTGGAGCCATGGCCGAAACCGGACAGGAAGTCGGCCATTTTGAATTAATTGTGTAATTTTGGCGCAATTTATGCCATTCCTTCGGCAATTAATACGGACCGAACCGTAATGTGCACCCAGGTGTGTTATACATCAATATGTGCGTCTCCATCCTGCGACTACGCGCATTACTTTTCTCTTTCAAAAATGTTACCGTGGTGACGCTAGACGCCAAAAGGCGCGCCCCCCCTTCATGTGATTGGTCCATATTTGATAGTCACCAAATTTTGCTCGCAAGCCAGGCTTGGCGATACATTTGATATTTCATGGTTTGCATTAATGAGCGTGGCCTAACGGCTCAACAGTGCCCCCTAGAATACTATTCTCTGCCATAACTTTTGAATGGTTTGACATAGAGAGTTGTGAGTGGTGTCATGGGACTCGATATTGAGTCCTTGACCATAATTGGTGAAAATTAGCTCCGCCCCTTCTTTTGATTGGTTGTCCATATTTCCTGCTATAAATGTTGAATGTTTTGACAGAGAGTCGTGGGTGATGTCATCTGAATCAGTATTGAGTCCTTGAGCTTCATTGGCCTGAATTAGCCCCGCCTCTTCTTCTGATTGGTTCTCCCTATTTTCTACTATAACTTTTGAATGGTTTGACATAGAGAGTCGTGGGTGGTGTCATCAGATTCTGTATGGAGTCCTTGACCTTCATTGGCCTGAATTAGCCCCGCCCCTTCTTCTGATTGGTTGTCCCTTTTTTCTGCTATAACTTTTGAATGGTTTGACATATGAAGTCGTGGGTGGTGTCATTTCTGATATGCTTATGGGGGGCGGTGGCCGTGAGTGCGAGGGCCCGTTCATCGCTGCTTGCAGCTTTAATTATTATTATTATTATTAGGGCCCGAGCACCTTCAGTGCGAAGGCCCTATTGTATCTGTAGGATTTTTTTTTTTTTTTTCTTTCTTTCTTCTGACAAAAGGAGGGCCTTTTTGCCCCCTTAAACGTGCCCAGAAAGTCACCAAATTTTGCACGCAAGACCGGCCTGGCGAAAAATTTGATATTTAATGGTATGCATTAATGGGCGTGGCAAAATGGCTCAACAGCGCCCCCCGGAAAACTTTGTGCCTCAAGCCCCACAATACGGTTTGACGTACATGCACGAAAATCGGTACACACCTGTATCATGGCGCATCTTAAAGAAAAGTCTCTTGGCGCCGTGGCCGAAACCGAACAGGAAGTCACCCATTTTGAATTAATTGTCATTTTGGCGAAATTTATGCCATTCCTTCGGCAGTTAATACGGCCCGAACCGTAACGTGCCCCCAAGTGTGTTATACATCAAAACGTGCGTCTCCATCCTCCGACACCACGCATTACTTTTCTCTTTCAAAAGCGTTACCGTGGCGACGCTAGACGCCAAAAAGCGCGCCCACCCCTCATCTGATTGGTTCAGACAGAAAAAACTTTGAGCCTCAAGCCCCATAATACGGTTTGACGTACATGAACGAAAATCGGTACACACCTGTATCATGTCGCAACTAAAAGAAAAGTCTCTTGGCGCCATGGCCGAAACCAAACAGGAAGTCGGCCATTTTGAACATTCTGAATTAATCGCATAATTTTGGAGCAATATATGCCATTCCTTCGAGAGTTAATACGGCCTGAACCGTAACGTGCACCCAGATGTGTTATACATCAAAATGTGCGTCTCCATCCTGCGACTACGCGCATTACTTTTCTCTTTCAAAAGTGTTACCGTGGCGACGCTAGACGCCAAAAAGCGCGCCCCCCCTTCATCTGATTGGTCTATATTTGATAGTTCCCCAAAAGGCACCAAATTTGAAATGCAAGCCAGGCCTGGTGATAAATTTGATATTTCATGGTTTGCATTAATAGGTGTGGCAAAATGGCTCAACAGCGCCCCCCAGAAAACTTCGTGCCTCAAGCCCGACAATACTGTTTGACGTACATGCACGAAAATCGATACACACCTGTATCATGTCGCAACTTAAAGAAAAGTCTCTTGGCGTCATGGCCGAAACCGAAGAGGATGTCGGCCATTTTGAATTAATCGTGTAATTTTGGCGAAATCTATGCCATTCCTTCGACAGTTAATACGGCCCGAACCGTAACGTGCCCCCAAGTGTGTTATACATCAAAATGTGCGTCTCCATCCTCCGACACCACGCATTACTTTTCTCTTTCAAAAGCGTTACCGTGGCAACGCTAGACTCCAAAAAGCGCACCCACCCTTCATCTGATTGGTTCAGACAGAAAAAACTTTGCGCCTCAAGCCCCATAATACGGTTTGACGTACATGAACGAAAATCGGTACACACCTGTATCATGTCGCAACTTAAAGAAAAGTCTCTTGGCGTCATGGCCGAAACCGAACAGGATGTTGGCCATTTTGAATTAATCGTGTAATTTTGGCGAAATCTATGCCATTCCTTCGACAGTTAATACGGCCCGAACCGTAACGTGCCCCCAAGTGTGTTATACATCAAAATGTGCGTCTCCATCCTCCGACACCACGCATTACTTTTCTCTTTCAAAAGCGTTACCGTGGCAACGCTAGACTCCAAAAAGCGCACCCACCCTTCATCTGATTGGTTCAGACAGAAAAAACTTTGCGCCTCAAGCCCCATAATACGGTTTGACGTACATGAACGAAAATCGGTACACACCTGTATCATGTCGCATCTTAAAGAAAAGTCTCTTGGCGCCATGGCCGCACCCCATTAATAACTATAGGGAGCACAGGAATGAATGCAATACAACCATAAACACCTCAAACTGACATAGAACTACCCCGAACACAACCACTACAGCCCCAAACCAAAGCAGCGAGAGGGAACGAATGGGCAGTAGGGCATGCCCATATCAAAATTTCCTGAAATTTTCTAGTTACTATTATTATTGTTAGTATACTATATTATTATAGAAATTGGATGGATGAATGGAATGCCTGGGTCTGGGGCCCTCCGTTGTCGGGCCTGTGCGGGTGTTGCCCTGTTGGGGGGTTCCCTCTCTCCGGGCCCGTCT
The DNA here is from genome assembly GCF_033807715.1 of Cololabis saira. Lineage (NCBI taxonomy): Eukaryota > Metazoa > Chordata > Actinopteri > Beloniformes > Belonidae > Cololabis > Cololabis saira. The sequence goes on along the minus strand of NC_084606.1, from coordinate 8,874,591 downwards.
ACGCCCCCCCCCCCCCCCTTTGTTGGGGGGTTCCCTCTCTCCGGGCCCGTCTCCGGTCCCCCCCGCTGCCTCTGCGGCGGAGCGTCCCTCTGGTCCTGGAGGGCCACTTGGGTGGGGGCGGGTGCACCTGCCCGTGTTAGCGGCCGGGGCTGCTCTGTCTCTCCGGGCAGGCTGGCCCCTTGCCGGGTGGGGGTCGTTGGCCTGGGGGGTGGGGGTCGTTGGCCTGGGGGGTGAGGGCCTCCTGGGTGCATGTCCGGCCTGTGCAGGGTGGTCGAGGCTCGCCTGGGTCCGCCGCCGTGGGTTCCCTGGCTGCCTGTCTCGTGTCTTGCAGATTTCCAGTGCTCGATGTGCGCCTCCATGTGTGTTCTCGCATCCTGGCTTGGCAGCGGATGTCAACCCTATGTATGTATTTTAATTAATGATAATGTTGTAATTCGTATTTTCTGGACTATAAGCCGCACCTGTATATAAGCCGCATCCGCTCTATTTTAAAAAAAACAGTTAAAAAAAGATATACAAGCCGCACCTGTATATAAGCCGCATCCGCTCTATTTAAAAAAAAAAAAAGATATGCAAGCCGCAAATATTTATGTTGTTAGATTAGATATTTACTACATGTACAGAACCATTTTGAACTGTAAATGATGTACATGTTTGTACCTAAATAGATCCTTTCCTAACAGTGTCTTTTAACACGGCAGCAACTGATTAAAACGGGACAGAACCAAGAGAAAATAACTGGTATTTATTTATCTATTTTCTCTTTGAAATCTGCTTCTACTTCTATCTGCTAAAGAAGAAGTAGCGTATTCTTCTTTGCATTTATTTTGTCTTAGTTTTGATTCTAATTCCGGTTAGAGCGCCCCGAGTGGTGGAAGAAAAATCCACAGAATAGCCGCACCTTTGTATAAGCCGCACGGTTCAAAACCTATGAAAAAAGTAGCGGCTTATAGTCCAGAAAATACGGTAAGCTGATGATTCTGACGAGACCCCAGGGAAACTACTGTGAAAGGTCAGCAGCTAACGGGGATCTAATAAAAAAACCAAACAAACAGTTCTAACGGTCACCAGTTGAACACTTGGTGGATTCGGACCTGAGAGACTCCAGGTGACAGTGTGGACTCTCCAGTCCAGGACACAGATCCTTCAGTCCAGAATCATGCAGGCGGTTGTGACTCAGGTCCAGTTCTGTCAGACTGGAGGACTGAGAGCTGAGAACTGAGGACAGAACTGGACAGATGTACATTGAGAGGTTACAGCCACTCAACCTGCAGAGGAGATTAAAGAGAAATGATGGGGTTATTTAAAAGTTGATTGTCATTTAACAAAAAAATAAATGACATATCAATAAATGTTGATTATTTCAAATAATAATCAATAAGCATGGATCATAGTGATCGCTGCATTTCTGTTCTCTATATGTACAGTTCCCTGAGATTAATCATTGATGAGAACTGGTCCCACATGAACCTGAACTTAGTTGAATAGTGAATTTAACTGGTTTCCTCTAAGAACACAACATGTGATTGTAACTAAAACAGATGTGTCCGTGTTCGTCCTTACACAACTTTCTTGGAGGCTTTGACCACTGGCAGCAGCCTCCGTAGAACGTTTTCTGAAGCTGAGTATTTCTTCAGGTCAAACACCTCCAGATCTTCTGATGACAGTAAGACGAAGACCAGAGCCGACCACTGAGCGGGAGACAGTTTATCTGTGGAGAGAAGTCCAGACGTCAGGGACTGTTGGACCTCCTCCACCAGAGAACCAGCGTTCAGTTCATTCAGACAGTGGAACAGGTTGATGCTTGTCTCTGCAGACAGATCCCCACTGATCTTCTTCTTGATGTATTCAACTGTTTCCTGATTGTTCTGTGAACTTATTTGTTTTGGTTCCAACAGACCTCGTAAGAGAGTCTGATTTGTCTCCAGTGAAAGACCCAGGAGGAAGCGGAGGAACAAGTCCAGATGTCCGTTGGGACTCTGTAACGCCTTGTCCACTGCTCTCTGATAGAGGTCAGTCTCTGCTCCTTTTTTAAACCACCTGGAGGTTTTTCTTTGTTCCTCCATAAGGTTGACTCCAGAGTTGATGAAGGTCTGATGGACATGAAGAGCAGCCAGAAACTCCTGAACACTCAGATGGATGAAGCAGAAGACCTGGTCCTGGTACAGGCTGCTCTCCTCTCTAAAGATCTGGGTGAACACTCCTGAGTACACTGAAGCCTCTCTGACATCGATGCCACACTGTCTCAGGTCTGGTTCATAGAAGATCAGGTTTCCTTTCTGCAGCTGCTCAAAAGCCAGTTTTCCCAGAGACTCCACCATCTTCCTGCTCTCTGGACTCCAGTGTGGATCCGTCCCAACTCCTCCATCATACTTGACCTTCTTCAGTTTGGCCTGAACTACCAGGAAGTGGATGTACATCTCAGTCAGGGTCTTGGGCAGCCTCCCTCCCTCTCTGGTTTCCAGGACTTTCTCCAGGACGTTCTCCAGGACCGTAGCAGTGATCCAGCAGAAGACTGGGATGTGGCACATGATGTGGAGGCTCTGTGATGTCTTGATGTGGGAGAAGATCCTGCTGGTCTGCTCCTCATCCCTGAACCTCTTCCTGAAGTATTCCTCCTTCTGAGGGTCACTGAACCCTCTGACCTCTGTCACCATGGAGACACACTCAGGAGGGATCTGATTGGCTGCTGCGGGTCGTGTGGTGATCCAGAGACGAGCAGAAGGAAGCAGGTTCCCCCTGATGAGGTTTGTCAGCAGCACGTCCACCGAGGTGGATCTTCTGGGGTCACTGACGATTGTAGAGTTGTGGAAGTCCAGAGGAAATCGACTCTCATCCAGACCGTCGAAGATGAACACGACCTGGAAGTCTTCAAAGCTGCAGATTTCTCTGGTTTCAGAGAAGAATGCATGAACTAGTTCCACCAAGCTGAACTTCTGCTCTCTCAGCACATTCAGCTGTCTGAAGGTGAATGGAAGCAGGAACTGGATGTCCTGGTTGGTTCTGCCTTCAGCCCAGTCCAGAGTGAACTTCTGTGTTAGGACTGTTTTCCCGATGCCGGCCACTCCCTTCGTCATCACCGTTCTGATTGGTCCTTTTCTTCCAGGTGGGGGTTTAAAGATGTCTTCCGGTCTGATGGTTGTTTCTGCTCTGCCTGGTTTCCTGGAAGCTGCTTCAATCTGTCTGACTTCATGTTCATGGTTGACCTCTCCGGTCCCTCCCTCTGTGATGTAGAGCTCTGTGTAGATCTGCTCCAGAAGGGCTGGGTTTCCTGCTTTAATGATCCCCTCAAACACACACTGGGACTTCTTCTTCAGCTCAGACTTCAGCCGCTTTTTACACACTTTAGCAAAAGTACCTTAATAAAAGTGAAGAAAAAAAACAATTAGTGTTTCATAAAGTTCAACTTAATTCTCCTAAAGAATCAGGATGTGAACCGATACTGATCAGCACTAACATTAGGATGAGCTGTCCAATACTGAGTAGAATCACTTTTACCACCAAAACACCTCTAAACATTCAGGACGTGGAAGTGACAAGAACATCTGGGGTCCTGGAGTTTAGCACCAGGATGTTAGCAGTACAGCCCTGATGGATTGTGGGTTTTTGGGTTGTTGGTTCTTGTTATTGTTGTGGTGTCTGTGAAGTGGATTTTCCAGGTTTAGTATTTGATGATCTGATCAAATAATCTGTAGAACCATCAAGACAATCTGGAATTCAGCAGGATTCCTGGAAGAGGAAAACCTGGACTAAAATCTTCCAGTTACCTTGTGGTGTTGGTGGGTTAAACATATTAATGCTGTCCTGCACAGGGAGGGTGCTACTCTAGGGGGGGTGGTACCATGTGGGGGTGAATGTTCTGGCTGATCTGTGAATGTTGTTCATCTCCTGAGGCATTCTGGGTCATTTATCCAGCAGCTTAAATGTTCATAGAAATCCTCTTACTGCTCTGCAGACGCTCAGCCAGCTCCTCCTGCTTCATTCTCCTCAGGAAGTTCAATGTGATCTTCACAAACGCCTCTCTGCTGCTCCTCTGCTCTTCATCCTCACCCTGCAACCCACGCTCTAGGGATTCTGGGTAATCTGGACTCAGACCCCTCTGGATCTTCTTCAGCTCGTTCTTCACAAACATGACAATGTTGTCCTCCAGAAGCTGGAACAGAAGACCACATGAAGGACACAACCAGACTGAAACCACAGACACAAACATCAGGTCCATGTTGGACAGACTGGCAGTCCACTGGTCTCCAGAGACCAGTATGGAGACAAAACATCAACAGAACAGGTGGAGAAGCAGTTGTTGTTCATGTACAGACCAGAAATATGGAGTCCAGCTGGGTCTGATGCTGCTGGACAGATGGACCGCTGGGAGGCTCTGAGATCTGCTGGTCCACTCTGTGGAGGAACCAGGAAGAATTAGCTCACATCATGTCTGTCCTCACAGAGACAAACACCAGCTGAAGGTCCATGAAGTCCTGTTTGGATGAGGACAGTCCATCAGAGGACTGGTGGTGGTGAAGGTTTACTAGTCCTGCTGATCCACCAAGAACGTACACATGACCTCAGTGAGAGCTCTGCTCATTCACATATTCACAAGATCCAGTTCTGGATCCAGGATCACAGGGGTCCAGGACTACATGGATCTACTCAGGAAGAAACATGTGGACATTTCCTAACATCTGGACTGATTTAAATACATTTAATGCGTTTAAATACATCTCACCTCTCTGAAGAAGACTGTTGGTCTCCTTTGAAGGTAATAACATATTCCATTGACTTGTCACTCTTCAAGGACAAACAGCTGGGTTCATGTTCAAGAGAGTCTCCTTTCTGTTGGACCCTGATAGAAGACAACAGTTAAATGTAAATATTCTTTTTAAATGAAAAATAAGTTATACAGATAAAAATATTTAGTCTATTTAAAAAGTATTAAACATAAATATTTGGCAGCGTTTGGATACACTCACCTCTTTACAGCAGAACGTTGGTCTCCTTTGAAGGTAATAATATATTCCATTGACTTGTCACTCTTCAAGGACACACAGCTGGGTCCAGGTCCAGGTTTAGGTTTAGGTCCGGGTCCAGGTCCAGGTCCAGGTCCAGGTTGATTCCTGTAATAATGATGTTTGGTGATGTGAGTCTTGAGCTCTGACATGCAGAAGAGTCAGGGACAGTTAGATGCTCATCTCACCTCTGATCTTTGCTCCGACTCTCATGTCCCCCACACAGAGAGGTTTTAGAGGGAGGGACTCCCTCCTCTCCGTCCTCACACTGGTCCATTCTGCTGAATTCACTTCCACATCAGCTCACACACACACCTGTATCTGCAGAGGAAACACACATCACTGGTGCTGCACACAGACCAGCTGATCCTGCTCTGGTTTGTTCCTCTCTTTTGCGTTTTTTTGCTTCTACTGAGCAGTAGAGGTCACTTGTGTTACGCCTCTGAAAAAGGGCAAGAAATAATTACGAGTGATGCAGTCTTTCCCAAACGATAGCATTTACTCAAGTGCAAAACAATATTCACAATAATCACAGTTACAGAGGTTACATATCATCTGACATTAACAAAATACAAGCTGCGTCCGAAATTCCATACTTCCACCCTAAGGGCCGAGATATACTTGGTGTTCAGGTCGCATAAGCGGGTGGGTGGCGCTGGTCCCGGCCAGATACCAGCTGGTCCGGGTCAGATACCAGCTGGTCCCGGTCAGATACCAGCTGGTCCCGGTCTGATACCAGCTGGTCCCGGTCAGATACCAGCTGGTCCCGGTCTGATACCAGCTGGTCCCGGTCTGATACCAGCTGGTCCCGGTCAGATACCAGCTGGTCCCGGTCTGATACCAGCTGGTCCCGGTCTGATACCAGCGGGTCCCGGTCTGATACCAGCTGGTCCCGGTCAGATACCAGCTGGTCCTGGTCTGATACCAGCTGGTCCCGGTCTGATACCAGCTGGTCCCGGTCAGATACCAGCTGGTCCTGATACCAGCTGGTCCTGATACCAGCTGGTCCCGGTCCGATACCAGCTGGTCCTGATACCAGCTGGTCCTGATACCAGCGGGTCCTGGTACCAGCTGGTCCCGGTCAGATACCAGCTGGTCCCGGTCCGATACCAGCTGGTCCCGGTCCGATACCAGCTGGTCCCGGTCCGATACCAGCTGGTCCCGGTCCGATACCAGCTGGTCCCGGTCCGATACCAGCTGGTCCCGGTCCGGTACCAGCTGGTCCCGGTCAGATACCAGCTGGTCCCGGTCAGATACCAGCTGGTCCCGGTCAGATACCAGCTGGTCCCGGTCAGAAACCAGCTGGTCCCGGTCTGATACCAGCTGGTCCCGGTCTGATACCAGCTGGTCCCGGTCAGAAACCAGCTGGTCCCGGTCTGATACCAGCTGGTCCCAGTCAGATACCAGCTGGTCCCGGTCAGATACCAGCTGGTGCCGGTCCGATACCAGCTGGTCCCGGTCCGATACCAGCTGGTCCCGCACAGATACCAGCTGGCCACAAGGGACGGCGCCGTTTCCTTTGCCGAGATCGCAACCAAAGCAATGTTTTTTTTTATTGAAACATTATATGGAACATAAAAGTCATATCAGAATTACAAACTTTTGCCTTGGGTTGAGCAACATCAGTATTACAAAATATACACTGAGAATCTAATTATCAACATAAAATAAAGATTAATTAAAATAAATAAATGAAAAATAACTCACAAGGGCCATCTCATATTAAATAATATCTTTCAAGTAAAGAAAACAGTTTAAGGGCTTTCTTTTCTTTAACAAGACTCAAGGACTTACTCAAGAGCTTATTTCTCCAATGGGTCAAACATGGTTTGGTCTTAAAATATCTACATTTGTGAATGAAGAACTTTCCCAATAACACCAAATTATTAAGGACATAGTCCAAATTCTTGTCTTCAACAAAAACACCAAATATACCTGTCTTCACTGTTAAATGTAGCTGAATGTCCTTGGACTGTAACCAGCTCTGCATCTCACTCCAGAAATATTGCACTGAATCACAATGAAATAAAAGATGTTGCAAAGTTTCAATTTCCCTTTCACAAAAACACAATTATTCAATTCAAAATTAAGTTTTAATCTCAAAAACTCATTTGTTGGGTAAATTTCATGTAAAATTTTGAAGTTTACTTCTTTTATTTTCGGTGGAAGTGGAAACGAAATATATCTCTTTCTTATTTTCCTAATCTTTTCCACTTCAAATTCCTTTAGGATATACCATCTTTTTATTGGGTTGTTAGGGTAATATTCTTCTAGCAAAATGTTTCTAATGACTTAGTTAGTACATTTAAAGTCACAAAAATCTAAATCTTTAATGCAGAGCTGTCTCAGTTCAGGAGAGACCTTAGAGTGACGAATGTCTTCTTTAACCATCGACCTCAGAGAAACTGGTATGGCTTTTATCACTCTATTATAATGCTTAACAGTACGTTAATTTGAATTTGGTATTTTTTGCAAAAATCCTCAAACTGTAACACATTACCAGTATCACCCAGAAAGTGTGCAATAGCCCAGACTCCTTTCGATTTTCAATTCTCTATATAAACAGATTTTATACTGAGCAAAATGTACCTGTTGTTCCACACAGGTGTGTTGTGTAAAATTATGACTATAAATCAATTTCCAATAGAGAAGGACTTGCTGATGGAAAGCAGAGAGTTTAAAAGGTGATGAGCTACAATCAGTCCCAGCGTAGAAGAAAGTCTATTCCACCCATTTTTTGGAAAATCATATTAGGAGCAACAAACCAGAAGGAATGTCTATTTGTAAGGAAAGATTTTAACCATTTCAGTTTCAAGACACCATTCATAATATCGAAATCGATCACATTCAACCCCCCATCATCATAGTTTTTTACCATGTCAATCTTTCTTATATATTGACATCTATTTCTCCATATGAACTTAAAATTAACGGTATTTATTGTTTTGATCATTCTTGTTGAGATGGGTAAGGAGAATGCCGGATAAATGAGTCTGGACAGACTATCCATTTTTGATAATAAGACTGCCAAAAATTGAAATATCCTTTTGCATCCCTTAGAATTAGTGATGCACCGATTGTTTGGTAAACGAAATTGTTCAGCCGAAAATGGCAAAAAAACACTTTCGGTGTTCGGTGGAATAAGTGGGGAAAAAAACCGAACAATTAATAACGGCGTTGTAAAATAAGGAAATAGACTGGCCGCTCCGTCCCGTAACGTTGCGCACTACATAAATCGTTGGCCAACCAAAAACTAACCCCATAAGAATTTTACCTAACATTCACCAGGAGGTGGAACCAAAACAACATAATGCTGGGAAATTAAAATGTTTTCATTTTTTTATGTTCAATAAATATTTTCTACCTTGTAATTTTGAAAAAGATTTTTTTCTTTGAAAAGCATGCCTAAATCAAATTTATTTGATTTATGCAATGGTGAAAAAATTGGCAAAATAAATGAAAAACTGCTGAAGAACCATGTTCGGTATTGTTCGGTATTCGGCCAAGTGTTTATTATTATTTTCGGTTTCGGTTTCGGCCACAAATTTTCATTTCGGTGCATCACTACTTAGAATTGACTTACACTTGTCCACATTGTTCCAAATATTCATCTTTTCAACTGCTGTTTTGTCCTTAAAGATACCAATCCCCAAATATATGACCTCCTGTTTTATCTTTATATTATACAGGGATTGTAACCAAAGCAATGTTATAATCTCCTACATCATCCAATATTGTCATGTAAATTTGTTTGTTGTTCTAATCTGCTACTGCTACTACCTCTGCTACTAAATATATATATATCACTTTTCCAACTGTTGCTCTGCTTACTGCCCCCTATTGGTCACCGCCGGTACGAACCGCACGCGAGGAACGTTGCCGTTGTTGGTGGACCCGAACGGATGCAAACGCAAGCTCAAACACCAAGAAGATATACTTGCCTGTTGGTGCCTTTCGGACGCAGCAAGTTTTTCTCTGAGACATGCGCTGCGTCCGAAATCGCATACTTCCACCCTAATGAGTATGCAAAATGAGTATGTGAGATTTTTTAGTGCGTCCGAAACATTAGTAAGTACTCAATAGTGCTCCATACTCATTCTGGAGAAATGTATTAGTGTGGATTGATGGACACTAGCTGAGCAGAAACTTCCCACAATGCAATGCAGCAGTGTTTGGTTGCTAAGTGATACGTATATGTCATAAGTATAATAATATTATTATATAATATTAATATTATAATATTCGTATATTTAATTATATTATATAATGTACCGGTAATCTTGTTTCGGCCAGAATAAACGGGAAAGAGTGGAGCGGTGCTGCTACTGCTGCTGCGACAGGTTACCATGGTAACAACTCCCCCTCCCTACGGCAGGAAGTGACGTGTGCGCTCTTAATAGTACGTCCGAATTAATGCACACTACTGATATTTACTCAAAAGTGTGCCGAATTTAAGTGTACTTTTTAGTATATACTTTTTAGTATGGCATTTCGGACGCACCCATACATCTCATTTTACTAAACGCAAATAAGCTCAAGAACTTCAGTAGACTCTCGCAAATAATCATAAAACCTACTTAATAACCAATAAATGACACTGTTCAAATGTTCAAAATACATTTACATTATGCACCTGTAGACTTGTAAACAATAGAAAAACTAGACGTAGGTGCACAACATGGCACACACACACACACACACACACACACACACACACACACACACACACACACACACACACACACACACACACACACGCTCGACAAGACTCTGTAAAACTCTGCTCTACATTACTTTTAACCAAACATAAACATTCTCTAACTACTCAGAAATATATCACAAACTTATTTCGACCAATTACATTGCAAATGTACTGGTAACATACCTGAAAAAGGGCGAGAAATAAAAGGCTGACGCAGTCTTCCCCAAACAAAAGCTTTTCCTCAAGTGAGGAAGTTCCCTCCTCTCCAAAGAATGTGACACAAGCAGTCGATCCCAGAACCGTTCAGATTCATTTCTGAAATAAAATACTTTTTAGCTTTTTAACATGTTTTTACTGTTTTTAAACCGTTTTAACACCTTATGACCTCTTTCTTGTGACTGATCTTTTTAATCATATCAGCATTTCCATGAGTTTTTTTTAAATCTTTTTAAGCATTTTTATGATATTACAGACCATGAACTGATTGTGATTTTAAACCTATTAACAAATCATTTGTATTATACTTTTAACTTGTCACACACTGTTTTTAACTTGTAGCAGATGAGAATATAACACTTTTAGCTTATCACACTCTCCCCTACAAAATAAATGTTGTCCCAGAAGCCCCTGCTTCATAACACAAAGCATACACTGTAGGGACATCTAGTGGTAGATATAAAATAGAGCTACGACTATCACATCACAACACACTGGGAAACGTCCATTTCTGTTTTATACGTAGCTGAAAGTGTTTCTAGACATTTGCTCTCCACCTGTGTGTGTTTGTGTGTGTGTGTGTTTGTGTGTGTGTGGCTGTATCCGAATTTGCATACTGTACTACTAGTATGTACTGATTTGGCCAAAATGTAGTATGTAGTATGCTGTATGTGAACAGAAGGAAATCTGCAGTATGCGAAAAATACCCGGATGTTTTACTGATTTGGAAAAAAATTTGCAGCATGCATCAGACCAGTCTACCTCGCCTACTATATCCCAGAATGCAATGCTGCATCAGACCAGTCTACCTCGCCTACTATATCCCAGAATGCAATGCTGCATCAGACCAGTCTACCTCGCCTACTATATCCCAGAATGCAATGCTGCATCAGACCAGTCTACTTCGCCTACTATATCCCAGAATGCAATGCTGCATCACATCAGACTAGTCCATGGATCTATAATATTAACTGGATAGAACACCGAAAATGGCCGCCCATTCATTTCAATGTAAGTTACTCACTCAGCGCATACGCCGAAAAAGTTCCTGACTTCCGGGTTTACTTCCGCGTTAAGGGGCCCATAGAGCATGCGCATTTGAGTCACCTCCCATGATGCTCTGGGGCCTCCCATCATGCCCCGGGGCAACATCAATCGCACGGACACGGCCGTGACGTCACGCCGAGAAAGAGACTTTTCTTTGACTTTTCTGGCCGTTATAAAACATTTTTGACGGATATAAAGTCCATGACTTAAAAATATAGAATACAAAGATTAGTAATTGCCGGTGATTACAGCTGGAGGTGTCCTGTGAACAGTTTTAGAGGCTTCTCTTTTACTATTGCGGTCTATGGGAAAAAAGCTTTCTGGGCCCCATGGGATTTTTTGTTGCAGTACCGCGGCTGGCCACTGGAAAAAATCGGCGTGCCTTCTGAGTCTGAGACTTGGGGGCTGGGCTGGACCAGAGACGTTCAATAAACTGTACATACTGAATATAAAGTGAAGCTTCATGTTTTCTTTCTTTACTAGATAGATGGATACAGTTCTATCTATCTATCTATCTAGTAAAAACATGAAGTTTCACTTTATATTCAGACAAACTAATGTGGCAGCTACAACTATTAGATTTCATCTATTAAACCAACATTTATCTTCCTAAATGATTTATTTCAGCCAGCAGAAATTCTCCACAGAGCTGCAGGTTTCTCCCCGGGACGACGGCTCGGGTTGACCCAGCGATCACGTCTGTCCCCCCGGCCGTGAGCAGCTGCTCCTCGGGGCCGGCGGCTCTTCTCCGAAAACATCGGATCAAATTTCTTTACAGGCGTTATTTGGATAAACTGAGCCCAGGTTGGGGATCTTAACGGTTACTTTTACGCCTGATAAAATATTAAAACTTAATAAAGTGGCATATTAACAGTGCTACAGTTGAAATTAAAACAGCTTCTAGTCTGCTTTTAAATCTCAGCTTTCGCTGCCGTTTTGGTGCGAGATGCATTCTGGGATACACTGTAGCATACTGCTGTGTGAACGGTCGGCTGGAGCAGCGTACTGAATCCTTCATTTAGTAGGCAGTATACAGTGTATACTTTGCAGTATGTAGCAGGTAGTATCCGAATGCGGATACAGCCTGTGTGTGTGTGTGTGTGTGTGTGTGTGTGTGTGTGTGTGTGTGTGTGTGTGTGTGTGTGTGTGTGTGTGTGTGTGTGTGTGTGTGTGTGTGTGTGTGTGTGTGTGTGTGTCCACAGCAGCCATGAACTGTCCTCCTCACGGTGACACTAGTAAATCCAACAGAGTTAAAACAGGAAGGACAATCCTGCACCAGCAGCCCTTTTAATCTACTTTTTGTACACTCACAAAGATGAAATTGTCCTGATTTTTCCAGTTCAACTAGAAGCAGTTGTCTCATTAATTCTGGACATGAACCAATTGGAAAACATGTGAATTTTATTGTGACTTCTTTTTCAGCAGCTGCTGATCTTCCACCTCAGACACCAACGATGATCCCAGAACAAGAACCTCAGGAGAAGACGAGTACATTGGAATGGGACTAGGTACATCAGCTATTGTGGTTATTTGTTTTATAGGTTTAATTAAGAAAAGGAAGAAAAAACCCGACATTCTTCGTCTCAGACGAAGGAGAAGTTTCTCTTGAATCATGAGAAGTTTATGATTGGAGTCTCAAACCGACTGCAGGACTTTCTTCCTCCATCTGATCACTTGGATGGCCTGTACCAGGAACCTTCTTTACTGTTGATGTTTTAATGAAATGTACATTTTATTTATTTATTGTTTGTGTTGATGAAATGCAATGTCAGTGAAGACAAACCTCCCTACGGGATAAATAAAAATAAATCTAAAATCTTTAAAATACTGATGTATAACTGAAAAGTAATAAGTTCATAATTTTGATAAACAATCAAAAAAGATTTACCTTGTACATACAAATTGTTCTTCAAGTCATTTTGTAATTTCTGGTTCTTCATTTTAAACTTTTTCCATGATTTTTAATATCAGTGTCTTGTTTGTTAAATAGAACTTATTTTAATATCAAAAGATGAAATTCAGATGTGACATATTTTAGAGAAACGTGTTCAAATAAATCACTTAAATTTAAATGTGATCATCAGAGGAAGTTGTTACTAGTCGTGTATAAATATTATTTTCACTCGTCAGTATTTTACTGTTCAGGTGAAATAAAGAACCGCCGGGTTACAAGATGACAGATCTGTTGACAACAATGGTCAAATATACCTAGGGTTATTATGGTCTGTACTTAGTTTCTCCATGTGAGCATTTTAGTGAATAAAAGACAGTTACAAGTTTACTTTACTTCCTTTACCAACTAATAAACCAACACATGAATAAACCCCAGACTGGTTGTTCTGGCACCAGCTGATTGAACTGAACTGGGTTGAAAACATAAAGGAAAACACAAAACGCAGAACCTCTTTTATTATTTATATTTGACCTGATGTTGATTAAATATACGAGTGAACATCTAAAACTGCTTCATGACAAAGTGTTTTATCAAACTGGTCCAGAGCAGAGTCTCCATGAACAGAGAAACAACAGGAGACGGAAGCAGCAGTGTCTCCTTGTGTCCACTAGAGGGAGACTAAGTCTCTCCAGTCAGACTAGATGTTGGTTCTCGGAGCTGGAAAGTCTGAACTTTGGTCTCATCGTGACTCTCCAGCTCTGTGTCCCTCACAGGGAGCCTCCACAGAACATGTTCAGGACTTCATCATTTCTCTCATTTCTCTCATTCTGAGACATTGAACCCAAACGGAAACAGGTGAACTTCATTCCTATAATTTACTTTTTTGCCAAACAACCAGAAACAGAAACTGTATTTTTTTAAAGATTAGATATAAAACTAAATCTGTTCATGAACACGTGTTTCTAAACGCATGTTTTTGCGCACATTCAGGGATCTAAACGAGGATGTTTGGTGTCGGTGTTTCTGTCAAATGATGAAACAGCTGCTGTAATTCCAGTCACCTCCAGATGTCGCTGTTTCTCTCCTCACATTCAATCATTTTGGAGTCAAAACGAAAGTATAATCTTTGTTTCACAAGACTTCACTCACGGCTCTCAGTCTCCAGTGAGACATGTGCATTCCAACAAGTTCACACCCAACACACGGCCTGTTTTTGTTCCTGGGTAAAGTCTGAGTTTCAGCTTCAAGCACTTAATCCACCATAAAGCACGGAAACCTGTATGTCTTGCATCATTTGTTAATTATTTTCAAACTTAATCATATTTTAGATCTTGTAAATTAGAGTTCGAGTCCGCCAGGTTTAAATCCTGTAAATCTTCATGTGTTTTATTGAAATTATTATCATCATTATCACCATCATCAATATTAATTGTTATTAACATTATATCAATGTTATAATCATAATCATCATTAATATTGATATTATTTTAAACTTTAAATCCTGTTTTTATGTATGTTTTAATGTCCCTAACCCCACAAATAATTAAAAAGCCCTCACTGTTATTCAAACTTACAAGAACATGTTTTTCTTGCCTCTAAAGTTATGCTTCTGTAACATGACTGATTTTTGTAAAACTAACGTAACGTCCGGTTCTCCGTGAAAGGATGGACAGAGGTGATGATAACCTGTTTTAAAAGAGAGCAGACAATATCTGAGAGTGAAAACACAAATGAATTCTCTCTAATCTAAATAGTATGCTCTTGATAAATGACAGGTAATGATCCCATAGCTGCGTTGTGGACGAACCTTACTTGGGAACAGCGCGTCATAACAGAGGTCAGAACTACATACTTTCTGAGGGGTCTGCAAGTATATTCCACCTTTTATTGTAACTGAACTGGTTCCAATCAGCTGTAAACACGACAACAACCACCCAGCAACCAGTATCTGTCACTAACTGCACTCTCCCTCCTCTGTTTATCTCTTAAAAGTCCAGAAGCAACTAAACACGTACAGAACCACAGGTTCCTACAAGATGTGGTCCTTTATTGAACTGACTGCAAAATAAAGAAGTATACTTCTTTACATATATGTAAACATGTATTGTAGTGATGGCAGTATACTGTGTACATATACAGTATATGTACACACAGTATACTATGTACATATACATATATGTACACACAGTATACTGTGTACATATACAGTATTTACCGGCAGTATACTGTGTACACATGTATATATATATACATATATACAATAAACAGCCATGACAACATGCAACCACATCACAGCCGACGTTACTAAAATACTCACTAGTCATTTACGCACACAGTCCAGCATCAGAACATCAACTACTTCCCTGTGCCATCACTCACATAGAAGCCAATAAATCCCACAAATCAACACTCACGTAAACACAGCTTAACAACGATTAAGATATATCAAATCATAACTGAACACTATAAATCACTGACTTTGGAGCCTTTTCTACAGTTATCATCATGCTATCTTCAAATAAAAGTTTGCAGCTTGTAACACATCTGTCTCCCATCTGTCAATTACACATAACTCATGATGAAGCATTTTGACCATTTGGCCCCCCTGCAGGGACACAACGACGCCTTGCAGATTGCTCAAGCCCCCCCTTATGCTCATAGACATGCGGGTTCCAGTTCCTGGGGACCCCTGCCGGGACATTGTCACGCAAGGTCCGGCGTTCTGCATCCCTGCCGAGACTTCCAGCCCCCACAGAGACAAAGAACATATACGGACTTCCTGATCACTCAGGGGTGGTCCCAAAGCTAAAAGTCCCACCTCTCTCACTGGGCTGGTTTATTCCTGTAACTTTTGTATAAAAACCCTTTTTACAAACCAATTTGTGTCGACACACCAAATACAGACTTGATCTGTGATGGTCATGTCGACCGCCGGCTGAACTGATTAAAACCTCTCTATACCACGAGCGGACTTCTGAACTGGTTTTTGATAAATTCCACAACACTCACATGAACATTTTTTCCACTTTAAAGATAAAAAATGTGATACACAAAGATCAGGATAAAAGTGCTGTAGCTGTACAGTATGTATGTACAGTAAAAACATACTGCAACTTGTGGTACTTAAATTAACCTCTGATTTCTACAAAAACTAGCTTCATTTTTTCGTTTCTGGGATAAATGAAGTATTTTTGAAATAAATTGAACTGAATTAGATCTATTGCACGTGTAATCAGTATAAAGTACCTCTCAAGAACGTAGCACAAGATGGTAGGACTCAAATGCACGACGTAGCTCAGTTGTAACAGTAAAACCAGGTTTAATTCAGGCAAGGGTCAGTACACGGGTAAGCAGTCAAAATAGCAAAAAACGTGAGGCAAAAGGCAAGGTCAAAAAACAAGCAAGATTCAAAAATCCAAAAGGCAATGACTATGACAAAAATGCTGGTAAGTGGACTGTGAAGAACAACGAACTGGTAACGAGACAAGATACAGAGGGAAATATATGCACAGACTGATTGGGGGTGATTGGACACAGGTGTGGGAGAAACGGTCAGGGATCAGGTGCACACAGACCAGGAGGGAATATAATAGGGCAGACAGGAACCGAAGACACAGGTGAGTACTAGAAAATAAAACAGGAAGACCATACATAAAACATGAGGGACAAAATAAAATCCTAAACCCAAAACATGACAGTTCCTCTCAACAATGGACATCAATCAAGTAAAGCTTCGCCGCTGGAGGATGCTACGTCCACTCATGTTTAAACTCATGCCGCTTGTATCTCTGACGTCATTTACAATGGAAATGTTTGAATAAGGGTCATATGTAAAGTTTTAACTAACGTTAACCCAGATGCAGAAGTTTCCTCCTGCTGAAAATCACATCCATTGATAATCTCACAGCGACAGAAGCCTGTCATTGCCCAACAGTCACATCCTGGCGACTTCAAGGAGAAATAAAAAGGGAATCACTGAGATACTGAGGTTGGGCCTGATTGTCTGACGTGCAAAAAAACTTGTCTTAGTTCAAAATACGTTTAACCTTTTATTAACGAAAAAATAAGGTGAATTGATTCAATTCTGATAATGTGCTTGAACTTAGCAGCACTCAAATAATGTTGCGGTCAACAAAAAACACAGCAACCCAGCTCACCCCCCTAAATATAGGAAGGCCATCACTCATCTTACCACAATGGAACACAGTGAAGCAGTTTTAGGGCTGTGTGACCTAGGTTCTACCTCTGCAGATGTTGATATCCTTGTCGGTAACATTGAAGATTTGCTGCACTCGGCTTTAGATGCATGAATTCCCTACAATCCCTACTGTATCTGAGAAGCCAAAAGCCTTGGCAGGCTATACAACGCAAGCCTGAAAGACCAAGAACAGGTGAACAACTGTGCAATGACATCAATGCATGCCTACAGGCAATTGACAACACCCAACTACCTGGGAATTTAAAAGCCTGGTGCTACCAGTTCGGTCCACTACCCAGCTGTTGTGGCCCCTGGGCTGTCTATGAGGTGCCCATCCCAACAGCAGAGAAGCTGGAGAGAAGATTCACAGCCCACGTCAAAAAGTGGCTTGGAATTCCAAGCTGCCTCACCACCATTGGCCCATACGGAGATAGTGTTCTTAAGCTGCCCCTCACCAACTTTAAAGGGGAGTTCAAGTGTTCTAAAGCATGACTGCAGATGACCTTGAACAAATCCAATGATCCGATAATCAGTGAAAATGTACCGACCCTGGTGACTGGCCGCACGTGGAGACCAGCAAGAGCAGTGGAGGAGGCAACAGCAGCTCTCAAACAATGCAAACATTGTGGGGAACGTTCAGAAAGGAAAAGGAGGCCTTGGACTAACACCAGGCCGCCCAGCCTGGAGAAAAGCCACCGGTCCAGCACGGAGGAAGATGGTGATGGAGGAAGTGCGGCGTGAGGAGATGGCAAGATGGGCCAAGGCAGTCGCCCTCAGCAAATAGGGACTTGAGCTGGAGGGATGTATGGAAGCAAGGAGGCTGATCTTTGCCATCAGAGCCACAAATTACGTCCTTCCCACACCAACTAATCTCCAGCAGTGGTTTGGCGAAGGATCCTGGGTGCGTCCTGTGCTCCAAGCTAGCCTCCCTCTGGCACATACTCACCGGATGTAAAACCAGCCTTACCCAAGGACGATACATTTGGGGCCACACATGTAATACCTCAACAACAATGTGGGCAAGTGTCTTTGTCTGAGAAGGGGCTACAGCTACCAGGAGCAACTCCACACCATCAGAGAGAAGCCAGTCGTGCCTAGCACATGACTGGAAGATGCTGGCAGACATTGGCAAACACCTGGTGTTCCCCTCAGAGATTTAAATTCAATTCTTCCCGCAAATCCTCTTCAAGTCCACCATTCACCGTTAATCCACCAGTCATTTCTATGTGCTTGCACAGGAATCAACATCTCATCATGTGTTTCTGGAATCTAGCAAAGATATTACAAATATCGACCCAAAGGTTTTGGACAACAGGAGTAACTGTTTAATTTTTGATAGAACACAAAGTGGATTTCACATCAATGTCTCTTTTCTGCACCTGTTTATATAAACAGTCGTTGTTTCGTCATGGACTGTTCAACTCTGTTGGGGACTGATGAAACATTCCAGCAGCTTGACCCGTGCAGGGACACAACGACGCCTTGCGGAGAATTCCAGCAGCGCTTGACCCCTGCAGGGACACAACGACACCTTGCAGATTGCTTTTGGCCTCATGTCCCCCTTAAGAAATAGACATGCAGGTTCCAGTTCCTGAAGACCCCTGCCGGGACATTGTCACGCAAGGTCCGGCATCTTGCATCCCTGCCGAGACTTCCAGCCCCCACAGAGACAGAACCATATATGGACTTCTTGATCCCTCAGGGGTGGTCCCAAAGCTTAAGGGTCACACCTTTGACTGGCTCTCACTGGGCTGGTTTATTCTTCTCATTGTTGATTGAACTTTTGTATAAAAACCCTTTGACCAAACCAATCTGGGTCGGCACACCAACTTCAGACTTGATCTGTGCTGGTCATGCCGGCTTACTGATTAAAAACTCTCTATACCACGAGCGGACTTCTAAACTGGTTTTTGATAAATTCCTCAACAGGAAACAAACACCTGTACCATTGTATGATGCATGGAAGTATTTAAGAAATGCAGGAGAGTAATTCAGCCATCAGGGCTGGGAAACTGGTTCAGGCAGAAAAGCTTTCTAGTGAAATATACAAGTTCCCAAACAGAACAATGATACTTTCAATTTGACGAAGCAGCTGCAGTGATCGGGGAGAGAGATTTCCTCTCACCTCGCTTTAATTGTTGCTTCTCAGATATAATCGGTGTCAGAGTTTCAGCTTCTCACAGTTCAGTCAGATACTTCAAGTTCAGGACTGCTCAGCCGCACAAAGAAACATAAATGTAAGTATTTTGGATAATCGATAAAGATTTACTCACCAACAGTTTTTTGTTGATATAATTACGGAGCTTTTCTAGTTAACTTTGACCCTAACTGCTCAGTAATGGACCAAATCTTGTAGTAACCTGTGGTTCTGTAAGTGTTTAGTTGCTTCTGGACTTTTAAGAGATAAACAGAGGAGGGAGAGTGCAGTTAGTGACAGATACTGGTTGCTGGGTGGTTGTTGTCGTGTTTACGGCTGACAGGAACCAGTTCAGTTACAATATAAGGTGGAATATACTTGCAGACCCCTGAGAAAGTATGTATTTCTGACCTCTGTTATGACGCGCAGTTCCCAAGTAAGGTTCATTCACAACGCAGCTATGGCGCCATTATCCTGTGATGTATCAAGAGCATACTATTTAGATTAGAGAGCATTCATTTGTGTTTTCACTTTCAGATATTGTCTGTGCTCTCTCAAAACTCTTCACAGTCACAAGTCCAGGTACTGACACTTCTGTCAGATCAAAGGTCACAAATGTTTTATAAAATGAGAAAGCATCAGTATGAACGTGTGAGTGAATTACAGGCTGAAATCTTTAATCAGAAAGTATCTGATGATCAAACATCTGCAGCTCCACAGAACATGTTCAGGACTTCATCATTTTTCTCACTTTGAATGAGACATTGAACCCAAAGTCAAACAGATTTACAGAATAACGACGAATAAAATGAAACAGTTGCTGTAAATCCGTCAGTCCAGTTTTGCTGTTGTGACCAAAGTTGTCACATTAAGAAACAAGACGTCACCGCACACTTGTTTCAGGCCGCCTTTGTTATGGATGCCCCACCCAGACTGAGGTTATGTACTGTGGTCGAACAAGACTCAGACCGAGGGGATGGAGTCGAGCTAGCATGAATTGGTGTAACAGCGCTCTCTGGTGGATAGCAGGCAGCGGTAAATGAAACGAACACTGAATTGTGACATAAATATGGTTATAATGAGAATGAAGTAACCTCTGTTTCACAAGACATGAATGTGATTCTGATACATCAGACCCTGCTTAGTTTTATATCTGATCTTAAAAATTACAGTTTCTGTTTTTGGTTGTTTGGCAGAAAAAGTAAATTATAGGAAATTAAGTTCATCTGTTTCCGTTCGGGTTCAAAGTCTCATTCAAAGTGAGAGAAATGATGAAGTCCTGAACATGTTCTGTGTGGGTGAATCTCCAGCTCTGTGTCCCTCACAGGGAGAAGATGATCTGCAGGATCCTGCTGCTCATCATCCTCACATCACATGTCTGTGGTCAGTTTAAACCTTCACTTTATTAAGTTCAACACACTTTAACATCACTAACGGATCCATGACTCAGAGCTCTTAGTCCTTAGATCAATGTTTAGTTTATTTCATTTTTATCTATAAAATCGAGTTATAATTTAATAATAATAATAATAATAATAATAATAATAATAATAATAATAATAATAATAATAATAATAATAATAATAATAATAATAATAATAAAAATAATAGTTTTCCAAATATGTCATTGTGGCTGATAATAAGAGCTCTGACAGCTCTGATACCTCACTCACATTTTACAGTTTCACATCAGGTCCTTTACTGGTTTAAAAGTAGAAAAACTACAGAAATGTGTCAACATCCTCCTCTCTTTCCCTCTCTGTCTCCTCAGCAGCAACATTTGTAGTGAATGTGACACAGAGCTCCTATCAGACAGAGGAGAACCACGACATCACCCTGGAGTGGACCTTCACCCCCAAACCTGGAACCTCCTCCAGACCTCCTAACATCTACTGTGACTTCACAAACCATCCGAAGATCCTCCTTGGGGTTTATTGCTTTCAGGGTGTTGACATCCTGAACTATCAACATGAACAGTTTGCAGGACGAGTCCAGAGCGACAGAGATGCTCTGACAGAGGGACGACTAAGACTCCACATGTCCAGACTCAGGACTGAGGACTCAGGACAGTACTGGTGTAGACTGGACACAGAGTCTGGATGGGGGTCTGCCAGCTGTGAAGTCCTCGTCTCTGGTAAGTCCTCTCAGTAGAAGTTGGTGAAACAGATGATTCTCACTGTTGGACTGACTGTGGTCTGAAAGTGGACCTGAGACACTGGAACCAACATTCACCACTGGAACATCCAGAGACTCTTTATCCAACATAATACAGATGTTGCTGCTGAATCTGTTCACATGTGAATGATTTTCACAGTTCTGATCACAAACTAGGATCTCACTAATGAGAGTTGACATTAAAGCAGTATCTGTAGTTGTAATGTAGTTGTTTGGTTTCCTCGGTCAGGTCATTATTACAACGCTGAACACTGAGTGGTGACTCTGCTGCCCCTAGAGGGCTGGAGGGGAATCAAACACTAACAAGTACTCTTACAGTTTACTGAGTTAAACATCACTGATAATCTTTCTTTCCTTTCTGGACAGCTGTTGAGTTCCAACCTCAGACACCAACTCTGGTCCCACAACCGAGTGACGGATGGACCGAATCCTGGTTTCTGCTGAGATTACTTCTAATAGTATCTCTGCTGTGTGTTTTTTTTGCACTTGTCATGCACATATGGAAAGGAGATATGGTCTTCAGAATGCGGCAAGATAAATTGGAATATTTCTCCCGACCTTCATCCAAGAACATGTGAACTGTCTCCAGAGATCCAGATGTCTGCAGCTGGCTGGAAGAGTTGCAGGAGTTTATCAGTAAATCTCATCTAAACCATCACTGTGTTCCAGATGAACTTCTACCATTTGCAAATTCATCTCTGAGGGAGTCAGGCTCATCAAATGCTTTAGGTTTTTAATGCTGTTTTCCAGCTTGGAATCAAGCACTTTTCAAGCACTTTCAATGTTCATTGTAAACTCTTCCAGAACTTTACTTGTTGTGGTAAATCACATATTTATGTTATATTTTATGTGAACATGTACCCAAAATAATTGTAAATTTCTTTGATATTTAAAACATGCTCTGCTTTGAAGAATCAACAATTCTGTTTTATAAAATCAGGAAGATATGAAATTTTAAATGTGTCATTTGTTTGTCATGTGACTCGTCAACATCAAATAATTCTGTCACATTAATAAATCCAGCTGCTAAAACATCTGTCTTCTAGTTTGAGAGAAGACAACGTTAATATTTGATATTTACTGATTAACTTGGACGTTTATTAGCTTCCTGTCAGTCATCACCACCATCATCATCATCACCATCATCAAGGTTCAAATCAAATCTAAACCTAAATGTGATAATAAAACGTTCAAAGCCTCACCCTTAGTCTGAAACTCCCGAGCTGAAAATCAGAGAAGCCAGTTCTGTTAGTGGTAGTGTACCGACCCCCTGCTGGAGCTTATCTAGAGTTTCTGTCTGAATTTTCAGATTTCCTATCTGGTTTATTGATCAGATAAAGTCATCATAGTGGGTGACTTTAAAGGGGACCTATTATGAAAAACAAGTTTTTTCTTGCTTTAACATATATAAAGTGTAAATATTCTGAAGCTCTTCAGCATATGCCTAATAATAAAGCTCCGGGCCCGGATGGCTTTCCAGCCAAATTCTATAAGGAATTCTGGAGCATATTAGCACCAACATTTTATAAAATGATCCATCCTAAATGTTAGGGAGAATAAAAGCTTACCCTTAAATATGAATTGTGCTAATATTAGTCTTTTATTAAAACCGGATAAGGATCCTTTGCTCCCATCGAGCTACCGCCCAATATCATTGATAAATGTAGATCTTAAAATAATCAGCAAAGCTCTTACCAAACGCACAGGAATCAACATCTCAGCATGTGTTTCTGGAATCTAACAAAGATATTACAAATATCGACCCAAAAGTTTTGGACAACAGGAGTAACTGTTTAATTTTTGATAGAACAGAAAGTGGATTTCACATCAATGTCTCTTTTCTGCACCTGTTTATATAAACAGTCGTTGTTTCGTCATGGACTGTTCAACTCTGTTGGGGACACAAACACCTGTACCATTGTATGATGCACGGAGGTATTTAAGAAATGCAGGAGAGTAATTCAGCCATCAGGGCTGGGAAACTGGTTAAGGCAGAAAAGCTTTCTAGTGAAATATACAAGTTCCCAAAAAGAACAATGATACTTTCAGTTTGACGAAGCAGCTGCAGTGATTGGAGAGAGAGATTTACTTTCACTTCGCTGTAATCGTTGCTTCTCAGAATTAAACGGTGTCAGAGTTTCAGCTTCTCACAGTTTGGTCAGATACTTCAAGTTCAGGACTGCTCAGCCGCACAAGGAAACATAAATGTACAGTGGGGAGAACAAGTATTTGATACACTGCCGATTTTGCAGGTTTTCCCACTTGAAAAGCATGTAGAAGTCTGTAATTTTTATCATAGGTACTCTTCAACTGTGAGTGATGGAATCTAAAAAAAAAATCCAGAAAATCACATTGTATGATTTTTAAGTATTTAATTTGCATTTTATTGCATGACATAAGTATTTGATACAAACCGAACTTAATATTTGGTACAGAAACCTTTGTTTGCAATTACAGAGATCAGACGT
The DNA here is from genome assembly GCF_033807715.1 of Cololabis saira. Classification (NCBI taxonomy): domain Eukaryota; kingdom Metazoa; phylum Chordata; class Actinopteri; order Beloniformes; family Belonidae; genus Cololabis; species Cololabis saira. The sequence continues at coordinate 8,850,751 of NC_084606.1, read as the reverse complement.
TTCCTGTAGTTCTTGACCAGGTTTGCACACACTGCAGCAGGGATTTTGGCCCACTCCTCCATACAGATCTTCTCCAGATCCTTCAGGTTTCGGGGCTGTCGCTGGGCAATACGGACTTTCAGCTCCCTCCAAAGATTTTCTATTGGGTTCAGGTCTGGAGACTGGCTAGGCCACTCCAAGACCTTGAAATGCTTCTTACGGAGCCACTCCTTAGTTGCCCTGGCTGTGTGTTTCGGGTCGTTGTCATGCTGGACCCAGCCACGACCCATCTTCAATGCTCTTACTGAGGGAAGGAGGTTTTTGGCCAAGATCTCGCGATACATGGCCCCATCCATCCTCCCCTCAATACGGTGCAGTCGTCCTGTCCCCTTTGCAGAAAAGCTGGTCCATGATGGTCCATGATGGTCCATGATGGTTCATGATGGTCCATGATGGTCCACGATGGCCCATGATGGTCCATGATGGTCCATGAATGTCCACGATGGTCCACGATGGTCTATGATGGTCCATGATGGTCCATGATGGTCCATGGTGGTCCATGATGGTTCATGATGGTCCATGATGGTTCATGATGGTCCATGATGGTTCATGATGGTTCACCACTGCACTGCTGCTTCTCTTTACTACTGATTTTCCAATCACTGATGGTTCATCCTGGACCTTCCGTGTGTCATCAGCACGTCGGACAATTTTAACAACATTTTAATCGTCTCATCGGCCTCCGGAGTTGTTCTTTCACTTCATGCAGACCGATAATTTGATCCTTCACAAATCACCTGGATGTCTTCATCAACTCAATTTGTTGTTTTCTTCTTCAGGGAAAAAACCCACCAAAGGGAAGAAAGAGAGCCCCGATAGCCGGGAGGGATGTGCAGAGGAAGAGGAGGTGGAGGAAGCACGCAGCCATGGTAACAGTCAGATGCATCATCATTTGGAAGATGATAACGTAACCAGGGATGGAAATTGATAAGATTTTTACGATTACAATTCCATTTTCTATTCTTCTTAACGATTCGGTTCTTTATCGATTCCCTTATCAATTCTCATTTGGAAAAAAAGGACGACAATGAGGCAAATGGCGCTAATATGATATGCAGCGTTCGTTAGTTAATTAGTTACCAGTTATATTATTAGCTAAGGACTAGCTAACGTTGCTGCTGCTGCTGCTGCTCGGCTGAGAATTACTGACATCAGTCCGGAGTGGATCGAAAACGCGACATTCATTGATTATTTTTGCATATTGTGTACACAGATGTTTTTGCATGTTGGTAGTATTTCCTCCCTTTGATGAAATATTCACTCAGCAAGTATTTCAAGTTGCCCTGTTGTCTCTTTTTTACTGAAATGTAACCAGACCATTGAGCATTTGTATTGGACACCATGTTTACTATTGACTGCTGGCTTACGCAACGTGTGTAATGACATCGTTTGTTCCCACTGGAATCGAAAAAGGGAATTTGCAAACGATTCCAAGAAATTGAAACACTGGGAATGGTTCTCGATTCCCATCCTTAAACGTAACAATTCCTGCCGGGTGTTCGTCGGTTCCATGATCCCTCTGTCTTCCTGTCAGGTTCTGATGTCCAGGAGACGGAGCTCGGGGAACCGGAGGTGAAGCGATCCCATCAGTCTCCGGCCGCCGCCGCTGATCTGAATCTGCCTCCTTTCAATCCCAGAACTCCCCTGGGTGAGGACCCGCCCCCTGGTGGCTGCAGATTCACACACCCCCATGGGCCCCCCCCCCATGTTCATGTTTAGTTACATTTTTATTAATGGATAGCCCCTTGAGATGAATCATCTCGTTTTCGAGGGGGTCCAACATAAAACATACAACACAGTACAAAACAGTCACATACAATATACATAATACATAAGGCTCTCACACACAAACCACACCTGAAGAGCACAAGTAAATACTGCATATAACACAGTAATAACAACAAGAACAACAATAATAATAATAGTCATTGTCATCATCATTATTATACAATATATGAAAAAATAGATACATTATGTACAAAAAAAAGAAAAAAAAATACTCAAATGAGAAGGCAATACCAATAGAGAAGGGGTCAGTGACCCGCGGCTCTTTAGCGCCGCCCTAGTGGCTCCTGGAGCTTTTTCAAAAATGTTTGACCTTTTTTTTCCTTTTTTTCCTTTTTTTGTTCTTTTCTTTTTTTCCCTTTTTTCTTTTTTTTTCTCTTTTTCTTCTTTTCTCCTTTTTTTCTTTTTTTCTTCCTTTTTCCTTTTCTTTTTAATCTCGACATTTCGACTTTTTTCTCGACATTTCGACTTTTTTCTCGACATTTCAACTTTTTTCTCAACATTTCAACTTTTTTCTCAACATTTCGAATTTTTTCTTAACATTTCAAATTTTTTCTCGACATTTTGACTTTTTCCTCAACATTTTGATTTTTTTCTCGACATTTCGACTTTTTTCTCGACATTTCGACTTTTTTCTCGACATTTCAAAATTTTTCTCGACATTTCAACTTTTTTCTCAACATTTCGAATTTTTTCTTAACATTTCAACTTTTTTCTCAACATTTTGACTTTTTCCTCAACATTTTGACTTTTTTCTCAGGTGCATAATGAAAAAAAAAATCTTCCCCCAGTTATAACTAATATAGATACATGCAGCATGTGTTGCCTTCATTCTATTTGTCTACTCTATTTGTTTTTTGTGTTTTTGGTCCAATATGGCTCTTTCAACAATTTGGGTTGCCGACCCCTGCTCTAGAGGAAACTACATGGTTTATTGAGGTTGGAAAATAGTGAGTTTTTAAAGAGATGTAATGAATTGAGTTCTCTTATATTGATGGGTAGGTTGTTCTAATCTGATGGGGCCTTGAACTTAAAAGCACGTCTACCAATTTCTTTAAACGTCAAAGGAACGAAAAAGAAGGGTTGCTGAGTGTTTCTGAGAGAATATGAGGATGTATATCGAATCAGATATTGTTTTAAGTAAGATGGATAACTAAAGTGGATACATTTGAATATGAGTTGGAGCCAGTGGTATTGTCTTCTTGAGCTGATTAAACCAGTTTAATGATTGATACCTGGAGCAGTGGTGAGTTCGGTTTAAACCAGATTAAAGATTGATACCTGGAGCAGTGGTGAGTTCGGTTTGGGCACCGTAAGACAAATCTACAGAGACTGTTGTAAATGACATTGAGGGGTTGAAGATGTGATTCATAAGTGTTCTGGTAGACAACATCAGCATCATCAGTTGTGTGACAATTCTTTTCCTTGTTTGTAGAGTGAAACAACATGTTTCTGCTCCTGTCCAGGGGCCGGATTCACCAACATGTTCTTAAGAACGATCTTAAGAAATGTCTTAAGATCTAAAATTAAGAAGTTCATAAGAAAGTTCTTAAGTGAAATTCCTCAATATTTTCTTAAGAATCGTCTTAAGAACTGTAATTTCTTACGAATTTCTTATTTTTCCTACTTAAGAACTTCTTAAAATGTCATTGCATTGCACGCGCCAACAAACAACATTTATACAGGTAGTTTGCGTCTTAACCGTCAGTCACTCACTAAACATGGAGAAGGAGAAAAAGAGATGCAGGAACTTTTCAAGATTATGGTGGATGAGATTAATGTGCGAAAAAAAATACTATTGGGGAAAATTAATAATAATTAACTACCACGCTAACTAACATGCTAAAAAACAGTTAACAGGCTCTTTGTGTAATTAATTACAAAGTATATCCTCAAACTATGACCTACTAGTCTAAACTTGTCTAAAATGTGTTGAAAAAGGTGATTTTAGAGTCTTACCTTTTCACAGAAGACATTTTAAGACAGGTCAAGGTTGTCTTAAAGTTAAGAAAAAAGTCAAGAACAAATTTGAGAACTTTTATTTCAAGAATACCATTTATTCTTAAGTTTTTTTCTTAAGAAGAAACTTAAGAAGAAAGTTGAGAAAATACTTAAGAACTTTTTTGGACAATATGACTTCTTCTCTTTTTTCTTCTTAAGACTGAATTTATATTCTTTATTATTAATAATAATAATTATTATTATTATTATTATTATTATTATTATTATTATTATTATTAAGAAAAAAATGACACTTAAGAAGATTTTTCTTCTTAAGAATGTTTTGTGAATCCGGCCCCAGGTCGTGAGTTCCTGGTTCCCAGATGGGGGTTCTTCTGTAAGATCTGCTCCGTTCCCTACCTGAAGGACGACGCGGCGGAGGACCGGCACTGCCGCAGCCAGGAGCACCAGGAGAACCTGCAGGTGCCCGAACACGCCAGCGTCAACGCTCAAATCCACCCACCTGCTCCTTTTCTTCAAGTTTCACTTCTGCTTTTCAGAAATATTATCAGAAATCTTCACGAACGGCGACACAGAACTCTCCAGGTTCTGCTTGTGACTGACGGACCGGACCGTTGCATCCCCAGCGCCGTGACGGAGCGTCCTGTCGCCCCCGAGCAGCCGTCCCTCACCTCAGTGCTTCCATTCCTCCGACAGCCGTCTGTACTTTTACACTCCATTTGCTGCTATCTCTTTTTTTGTGGGGGGAGGGGGGGTCTTTACCTAACTATCAAAGTTGTACAATCATGTGAAAGTTACGTTATGAGATGTTTTTCTTTGAAAATGTTATCAAAATCGAGTCGTCTGGAGTTTCCTCTGACCTTTACGTTGGCCAGTGACTTTCCGTCTTTTATTAAAGGAACGTCACATGAATTGTTTTTGTGTTTCTTGTCTGTACAACCTTTAAATGCAAAGTATTTTCCAGTAAAAATAAATGTTGTTTTTTTAATATCTTTTCAAGTTAAAATTGTGTGGCATGTTTTTCGGGGTGACGGGGGGTTCATTGAAAGGAAAGTTCCAGAAATATGTTACTGTGATGTTCAATTAGGTCCTGATGGTGAAATATGAACATCTCTGTTCACTTTGATGGACGTAAACGAATTGGACCCCCCCCTCGTCTCAGTATCCCACGTTTGTCGTGTGTCAATGACGCCAAGGCCCCGGACAAAATAATCTAAGATAGGCCCCCCTGCGCCCGGATCTCTCCTTCTCCCTCTTCCTCTCCTCTCCCTCTGCTCTTCAGGTTTTTATACAAGCTAATGGACGTTAACATTAGAGCTAGCCAGTTAGGTTAAGTTACAAGGTTGGTAAATGTTGTAACTGTTTCTTACCTTGCTCTACGCTGACTTTATTAATTCCAGCTTCACCGTCACCACCTTTTTAAAATATTTGTGTAGAGAATCTCTGAGGCCTCTATTTTCTTCTTCTCTTCTTCTCTTTTTTTCTTCTTTTCTGAGCACCGGACTTGTGCTGACCGGACATTTTGACCATTCTAATGGTTGAATTAAATAACATCAAATTTTGAACAGCGGCCAAACCATTTTTGTGTTGGGGGTGGGGGGGTTCTTGACCACTATTTCAAGGACAATTAGGAAGAATTAGGAAGAAAACAAATAAGCTGTGTTTTTTCCACAAATAGACATATTTTGAAACAATAAGGAACACCCAAAGGAATTTGAGTACCCAAGAATCTGCAAGTGGCCCAAAATTACAAGCTAAAAACAAGCAGATGAACAAAACGATTGACAATTAGACGACATGAGAAACAAGCTGCAGAAGAAGAACTTTTTGCTTACACAAGAAAAAGAGAGGATAATTGCTGCAGAAGATAACTGTGAATTATACTGGAAAAAGCTGTCAGAGGTGGAACTGACTTTAGAGGATGAATGCCGGCACAGAGTAGCTTTTGAAAACGAGGTTCGACAATGCAAAGACACAAATAAGCATTTGCAGGCTTCCAGGAGTCCAGATGCCCATAAGCTGGCCCTCACTGAGATGGAAAACCTAAAAAAACAGCTCAAAGAAAAGGCCAGTGCTAATCTTGAATTGGTCAATAAACGTAAAGCACAGGAAGAGATGACAGAAGGTCTTGGGTGGAAGGTGGCAGAGCTCGGTGTGAAGCTCAAGCCTGCCTTGATGAGTGAAATAAATCAAGCCTGATGGAAGTACACGTGCACCTGAGTCTTCTACAAAAGACACAGTTCAAAAACAGATAAGCGCTTCAAAGACAACACTTTCCACTCGAGGATTTTGCTACTGAAAAGATCTCTGCACCAAGGCAAGAGTCCAACCTGCAACTCGATGTCCTTGATGGGTTTCCTGACCCAGAGGAGAACATTCAAGTCAGGTACAGAGAATTATATCTTGAACAACCACAAGCTTCACTGCCAGAAGGCTCTGAGGAACAATCAACACAGATCAAGCACAAAAAGAAAAAGAAGAAGACATCAGAACTCAGCGAACCTCAATTGTGGGGTTATGGAAGAACGCCCTCGACTGCAGGAGAGTAATCCAAAAGAAGACTTGATTACAGTTGAGTCCGCTGCAATCGTGTCAGTGTCAGAACCAGAAGTGATCTCTGAACTGGTGGAGATCAACAAAACAGAGTCTCCAAAGTAAAAGAGGTCTTTGAGAAACAACTAGAAACATCAGGAGAAGAAGATATCAGAACTCTCAGAGAATATCAACCAATGTGAAGTCCTGGAAGAAGTTACTCAATCCGAGGAAGTCGTTTCCAGAAAACTCAGAAAAAGAAAAAAGAAACATTAGACTCACCACCAAATGGGATTTCTGAGCCTGTAAAGATCAACAAAACAGAATCATTATCCAAACAACAAAACAAGAACACTGACAATGCAATCTCAGATCATAACCAATGTGAGGACGTTGAAGAATATAATCAACATCAGGAGATCATCAAAAAGGACCTCATTATTCCAGGTGAGCGGGCTCTACAACTGGAGATCCCAAACCTAGAAGATGTCATCACTTCAAGTGACAACTTCAAAACAGAAAAGAAGCCATCTTTATAGAGACTGTTGAAACAATTCCTCACTCCAGCAAGTAGACGCCGATACAGGATCAGGATAATATCAAGAAGACACAAGCTGGAATTGTGAACTATACTATATTTGTAATCTGTGTTTTTTTTTTATGCACTGAAATGATTTGTCTGAGTCGTTGCATCACATGTGTTTCCACATGTTACCATGAAAGAGGGCTAGTGGCGCAATGGATAACGCGTCTGAGTACGGATCAGAAGATTCTAGGTTCAACTCCTGGCTAGCTCAAAAAATCCTAATCTTTAATATTCTCCCAGTCACAACCTTGGTAGTATACATGTTTCTTCTTCTCTGTCATTTATTTATTTACTTGCTTTTTTCATTTGTCTCTGTGTATTCCCGGAAATGTACACTTCAAAGGTGCCGCAGGATAGGCCGTCTTCCATAATGTTTCCAAAGCTGCCCCCGGCTCATGCTTATGTTTGTCTTTCATGGGACCTCTTTTATTCATTCTCTTCCTTCCTCATATCTCATTCGAGGCAAATGCCCTTACCTGACGACAGGGGCGGCACACCTCCACACACTCTTCTTCCAACCTCACACCGTGTAAACTGACATAACTGCAGAAACCGAGCACATATCTAAAGCTAGGTACATGTACCCTTTCAAGCTGTGATCGTATAGTGGTGAGTACTCTGCGTTGTGGCTGCAGCAACCCTGGTTCGAATCCGGGTCACAGCAACACTGTGGCAGCCAGAGTGTTTCAAAGATTTTTGGAAAAAGAAAGAAAAGGTGCCACGGCCACAACAAAATCCACTAGGGTGTTTGGATCACATTTTCACACCATTCACACTTCAATTGATTGGGGTGGGGAGGGGGCGTGCTACGGCCCGGACACTTAGCCGAGGACAATGCACTCTGCCAGTGGTAAGGACCCGGCAAAATAAGGGAGACAATAATCATTTAAAATGTTTCCTTTTCCCAGTTTTAGGCTTTGGTAGAAGAATACACAAGTCATGGAGCTGTCAACATGCATCCTCCTTCGATAATTCTTCAATCCCATGATGTACACAGTATCTGGTTCAATGTTAAAACTGGAACTCAAGACGAGGAACAATGTGGTTGTGCATATGTAAAACAGGAGTTATTCATATTACATTTTTGTATATATTTAGAATGTTCATTACCTATATCAAATCAAACTGTATTTATATAGTACTTTTCATACTCAATAACACAAAGTTCAGGTTATTGTAAATGTTATTGTAAATGTCAGTCATTAAAACCCAAAACATATGACTAAACATATGCCATTTCTTTCCTGGGACAAGTCATGTAGAATAGATCATAGATCATTTTCCATCCTAAACTGAGTTGTCTCTAAATATAATTTCTACTCATAGGAAGTACAAATATCAATGTTGCAGTCAACTATTATATTAGTATGTTACCTAGACTCAGCTTATACTGAAACTTTTATTCAATACATTTAGTCTATACTTAAACTTTTGAGCGAAATATACTTAAGTAGGACAATGTATAAAAATATTTGTGTCTTATGTATACTTATCTTGTAGTTGTACATTTATTCTTGATAGTAGCCTTTTATACACTTTTATACCAAAATCTAAGATTATTCTCATCTGACCCCCCGCCCCCCAAATCCATCCATCCACAAATGGATGGATAGATGGATAGATAGATGGAGGTATATTACCATGAAACTGAGAAATAGCTCAGTGAACGAGCCCTCGTTGGTCTGGAGAGACCTCCAGTACATCACCATCTACAGGAGAACCCCCCCTTTAGAGAGCATTCAACTGCAGATGAGCTGAACTGCTTCTCCTGCCGGTCTGAAAGAACCTCCTTCACACCTCCCACCAACACAATAGGACGACACCATCTCCTGCTGGCCCACACCGTCCCATCAGAACCCCCAGTTCACTCAACACTTGTCGCCTCTTTCACGACCAGATGATGTTCCTCCCAAAGAACAAGATGGAACCACCTGAAATTTACAATTTCATTAAAAGCTAAAGACGTGCTCTTCAAAACAATGACCCACATCTGCCAATATAAAGAATTAATTCACCTTTAGCTCAGTATTGATCTTAACGGATATAAAAGTGGAATCAAAACTCAGAGAAAACTTTATTTTCTTGATAGTAAAAGTAGAATCAAAACTAGTAAAAGTGGAATCAAAACTCAGACAACTTAATTTCTTTCTTCAATTGTTTCTGCTTTATTTTGGGAAGTATTTTACCACCGGTAGGATCATAATTTGTTGCTGTCAACTTTAAACTATAATAATATCCAATTATTCACCTTTACAAAGAACTTAAAACTGGAATTTCTGTTGAATAATTTCATAATTTTGGATAAATATATTTTATAAAGGTGTAAATTAATGAATGGTTCCCCATATTTCCTAATATGTTATAAAAGAACTTGCTATTTATTGAAACACCGTAAAAGGCTTAAAATCTGAAAATGAATTAATTCGATTTATCTCATTCAGACCCCAGATTATTATATTTACGTTTTATATAGTATTATTATTAACATTTAATTAATGTTTACAGTTTATTTACAACGCTACTTTGTATATTATTTCATTTCAACATTTGATGTTATCTATGTTGTGTTGGTCTGTAAGGTTTATTTAACTGCTAAAGGTGCAAAGGCTTTTGAAAACTGCTTGTAAGTTTTGTCTGGACTATAAAGTTTTAAAAAGGGGATTTTTTTACGGAACCAGAACTGTAGAAATGTCTTTGGTTTTTATTTTATTTTTTTTAAGTGTAGACAATGCAACTATAACTACCATGAAATAAAGGGACTCTTTCATGCGACAACAACATATCAGTTAATTTATTTGTAATTTACGACGAGAAAAGTTTGAATTTTGGCGGGAACTTGCTGCGGAGAAGAAATGACGTGACGTCACTTCCGGTGACGGCGCGGCGCTTATAAACCCCGCAGGTCGGGGATTCGAGCCCAGTGCGGTAAAGCGGACTGACGGACTCGCAACTCTCTGAACTAAAACGAACTTTTTGAGGAGAAATGTCGGAGAAAAGAGTTGAAGTGGACGGAGAAATGATCTGTTGTTCCATCTGTCTGGATCTACTGAAGGATCCGGGGACGACTCCCTGTGGCCACAACTACTGCATGGACTGTATTAAAACCCACTGGGATGGAGAGGATGGGAGGGGAACCCACAGCTGTCCTCTGTGCAGGAAGACCTTCACGCCCAGACCCGTCCTGGTGAGAAACAGCATGTTAGCAGAGTTAGTGGAGGAGATGAAGAAGACTGGACTCCAAGCTGATCTGTGCTATGCTGGACCTGAAGATGTGACCTGTGATGTCTGCACTGGGAGGAAGGTGAAAGCTGTCCAGTCCTGTCTGGTCTGTCTGGCCTCTTACTGTGAGAAACATCTCCAACCTCACTATGATGCTCCTGCTTTTCAAAAACACCAGCTGGTGGATCCCTCCAAGAAGCTCCAGGAGAAACTCTGCTCTCTCCACCATGAGGTGATGAAGATCTTCTGTCGTACCGATCAGCAGAGTATCTGTTATCTGTGTGCAATGGATGAACATAAAGGTCATGAAACAGTTGCAGCTGCAGCAGAAAGATGTGAGAAGCAGAAGGATCTGGAGGTGAGTCGACAACAAATCCAGCAGAGAATCCAGGACCGAGAGAAAGACGTGGAGCTGCTTCAGCAGGAGGTGATTTTGATTTGATTTATTTATTCAGCACTGTATAAAAAACAGAACAAGTAACATACAAATGTAAAAAAGAGATTGGTAATAAGCTCGGCTGAGGCAAAAAGCCCGAGGGGCTTAAATACGAGGCCTCTACCTGTAAAATAACATTTAAAACATGCAGGATACATGATTGCAGTCTAAAGACAAAGCAAAAAAACAGAAGTAGATATCTCTTTGTTCTGGCTTTTATGTAGCATCAGATTTTATAGTTTTATTCTGTTTAACATTTTTTAAAGGTATCTGTTTTATTTATTTATCTATTTCTTGTAATGTTTTTATTATTATATTTTATTGTTGTGGATTGATTATTTTTTAGCCTTAATCCTTGAACTTTTATCTTTTTTTTTTTTTTTAATTAACTATATTGTATGTCAGTTGGTCTCCCAGATTTTATTTTTTTTGTTTATTATGCTTATTTTTCAGTGAAAATGTCAAAGCACTTTGTATTTCATTTACATGGATGAAAGGTGCTATATTAACAAAATTTGATTGATTGATTGAAGGGGCTTAAATACGAGGCCTCTACCTGTAAAATACAGCAAAAGATTGTACCAAGATTTAAAACATGCAGGATACATAATTGCAGTCTAAAAACAAAGACAAAGCAAAAAAACAGAAGTAGATAGATTTTAGATATTTTTTTACAGACATGTTTGATGTGGTTTCTCCAGCTTAAACTGTCATGGATAATTACACCAAGGAAGGTTGTTGATGTAACCTGAGTGAGCGGGTCATCTCCTATAGACAGACCGCTGTTAGATTTACAATATATTTTATTTTTTGATGTAAATATAATAAAATTATTATTTTTTTTTATATTCAGTGATAGTTTGTTAAGTTTAAACCATTTTGAAATGTTTTCTAAATCATGGTTACCCTTTCCCATTAGACATGAAAAATCATGTGAAATAAATAAGTTTGTATCATCAGCAGAAAGTACAGGAAACAAGGAGGACAAGGCTGCGGCCAAATCATTTATATAAATCTAAAATAACAGGGGCCCGAGTATAGACCCCTGGGGGACCCCGCATTTTCTGATTCTCTGATGATTTACCATTAATGATAACAAATTGCTGATGGTTATGAATATAATTGAAAAGCCACACATGAGTGATTCCAGCAAATCCATAGTGTAATAATTTTTGAAGAAGAATATCAAAATTAACAGAAAAGCTTTGGATAAATCAAGAAAGATTCCCAAAGCGTATTCATTATTATTGATTGCAGTGTGAATTTTATCAACCAATTGAAGTATAGCCATTTCTGTAGAATGATGTTTCCTAAATCCATATTGGTGTTTATACAGGTGGAGGACATCAACGTCTCTGCTGATAAAGCAGTGGAGGACAGTGAGAAGACCTTCAACGAGGTGATCCGTCTCCTCCAGAAAAGCAGCTCTGATGTGAAGCAGCAGGTCAGATCCCAGCAGGAACATGAAGTGAGTCGACTCCAAGATCTTCAGAAGAAACTGCAGCAGGAGATCACTGACCTGAAGAGGAGAGAAGCTGAGCTGGAGAAGCTCTCACACACAGAGGACCACAACCAGTTCCTCCACAACTACCCCTCACCGTCACCCCTCAGTGGCTCCACACTCTCATCCAGCATCCAGATTCGTCCTCTCAGGTACTTTGAGGACGTGACAGCAGCTGTGTCAGAGACCAGAGAGAAACTACAGGACCTTCTGAGAGAGACGTGGACAAACATCTCACTGTCAGTGGCTGAAGTAGATGTTTTACTGTCGGAACCAGAACCAAAGACCAGAGATGGATTCTTGAAACATTCTCAAGACATCACTCTGGATCCAAACACAGCTCACAAACATCTGTTTATATCTGATGCTAACAGAAAAGTGACTTTAATGAAAAAAGAACTGTCTTATTGTGATAATCCAGGCAGATTCACTAATTGGTGGCAAGTGCTGAGTAAGCAGAGTATGAATGGACGGTGTTACTGGGAGGTGGAGGTGAGAGGAGAAGCAGTTTGTGTTGCAGTGGCGTACAAGAACATCAGCAGAGCGGGGAACCTGCGAGGTTGTGGGTTTGGATACAACCAGGAATCTTGGGCGTTACAATGTTACACAGACGGTTACACACTGCGGTACAACAACATTAAAACTCCTGTTTCAGGTCCTCCTTCCTCCAGAGTTGGAGTGTACCTGGACCACGGAGCTGGTCTTCTGTCCTTCTACAGCGTCTCTGAGACCATGACCCTCCTCCACAGAGTCCAGACCACCTTCACCAAGCCGCTCCACGCTGGACTCTGGCTTTCATATCGTGGAGCCTCTGTTGAGGTCATGAAGTTGAAGTAGACGGAAGTTATTCCAGAAACTTTATAACCGTTAAAGATGAATAAAGCTGCTTATTTTGATCTTTAGTCTCATTGTATTATCTATAAATATCTTCTAATTACGGATTATATTAAATATATTTTGTATCTTCAATAAAAATGGTTCATGTAGACCAAGATGAAACAGGAAACAGTTGAGAGAAAAGATTAGTCTTACGATAATTATTAATAATTAATAAACAAGATTACAGAATAACAGTGACTACATTTAAATGCAGTCAATAACCCTTTTCTAACCAGAATTTTAGCAATAACCCGGTTGCGCATGGCCATGTAAACACCAAAAACCCAAAATTTGCTCATATTCCGTTTTTTAAAAACCTGAATATGACCCCTGGGTTACTCCTTTTCCTTTTTCATATTCTGATCAAAAGGAACAGGAATTTTTTAATTTAAGATAGTTTTAATAATTAATTTAATTAATTTTAATAATTAATAAAATTTACTTACTAAGTTACTAAAATGAATGAATCAAAGCGGGGCACCACCTGACTTATCAGTGACTACGTTTACTTGCAGTCAATAACCCTTTTCTAACCCGAAAATTAGCAATAACCTGGTTTTGCACGGCCATGTAAACACCAATAACCGCTTTGAATAACCGGAATTTGCTCATATTCTGGTTTTTAATAACTCCTAATTTAATATGACCCCTGGGTTACTCCTTTTCTAACCCAAATATTCGGTCATGTAAACGCCTAACTGGATATCCCCATCACAAGGAACAGGAATTTGTTCTCTGCATGTTCTTTTCACAAGGAATCTTGCTCTTTTGAGTCCATGAAGTTCTTATAAACATGGAGAAACTCAAGACCAGGAGGAGACTAATCACTTCATAAATGTAATGAAAGATAGGAACATTTTGGCATTTGTAGATGGTAGAAAATACTGGGATAGCGAGATTTACAAAAAAGGTGAGCGAAAAGTTCCGTGAAGCAGGATTTGTAGGAACGCCAGACCAGATCAAGCACTGCTGGAAGACGCTGAAAAAGGCGACTTCTACTGGGCTGTTCATTATCCGCCGTGCTGCTGTTATTGTTGTTGTTTTGGATTTGGATACAGGAAGAAGAAGCGGAAATGATGGGAATTGCGTCATGACGTTCTCCGTGCGTCGCTGGTTTGATCCAGATATCCCAAATGATAAATTACCATGTAAACAGGGATAACCCTGTTTGCTCACGCATGGAAACAGATTATTCCCAATGTTTCAGTAACCGGAATATTGACCTTAACCCGAATTTTGACTGCATGTAAACGTAGTCAGTGAAGGAGCTAAACGACTGTACTGGAGAAGCTCCAGCACCAGTTCTCAGCCAACGACTCTGTGTCTGTCTGGAAAGGGCTCAGGGACCCCCGACTACAAGCCTAAAGCCCCTCCATCAACGGCCGATGCCTAGCCAACAACCTGAACGAGTTAAGATAAGATGAAGATAAGATGAATCTTTATTGTCTCCCTTAGGAGAAATTTGTCTTGGACACGAGAGGCACAGGCGACAATCACACTCCAACAAACATAGAAACACAACCCCGAAGACTTTACCCACACATACAATCAAACCACACTATAGTTAACCCACATCAGTTCCCACGCCCAGTTCCCAGAAAACCTATTACACAATACCCCTGAGTAGAAGAAAAAATTATTGCACAGATTCCGGATGAACTTATTGCACAGATGTCCACATTATTGCACAAATGACCTACACAAGAGAAACCTACACATTATTGCAAACCTACACAAAAGAAACCTACACATTATTGCAGAGCCCGACTGAACATATTGCACAAATGTCCACATTATTGCACTGACCTACACAAGAGAAACCTACACATTATTGCACATTTCTTTCCTCACGTCACACACACACACACACACACACACACACACACACACACACACACACACACACACACACACACACACACACACAAGGTACACACAGTTCATCTCCTACTGTTCAGTAATTTGATTGATAGTGGGTCATATGAAGATTTATACCTGTTCAATTTACACATGGGTTGCCTGAATCTACTGCCTGAAGGCATTAACACATACTCCTTATACAGGATGTGGTCAGCAATGACTTTATGGCCTTGCTTCATCACTGTCTGCTCAAAAATCTCCTGGAGAGAGGATGGGGGCAGCAGACCGATTATTTTTCCTGCCTTTTTAATCAAATTCTGGAGTTGTGATCTAGATTTACAGTAATGGTCAAATTACCAAACCAAGTTGCAATACCATAACTAATAATAAATTCAATGGTTGCTCTGTAGAACAACAACATTCAAGGCCTGTTTAAAATAGGCATTAGATGCCATAATAGGTCCCCTTTCAAGTCACCCACTATGATGACTTTATCTGATCAATAAACCAGATCGGAAATCTGAAAATTCAGACAGAAACTCTAGATAAGCACCAGCAGGGTCCGGTACACTACCATTACAGTTTTTTCTGAAGGCTTAGGCGCTAATCATGTTCTTGTAGCACTATTATATATTATTATTATATCTAAAACTATTAATAGATATAGCAAAACCACTCACTGAGTTAGCCAAACTAAAAGCACAAATACTGCTTTGCACTCAGTTTGTAATTTTGTAACACACACTTTGCAAAACTGTAGGCACAATTCGCTGCTTACACTCAATTGCCAAATTTCCAAAACACTCCTAGCAAAATTATACACATGTATGGCTATTATTTACACTATTTTGCCAACTGTTTGGCACACTTTCACATGTGAAAACAATTTTAGAGAATTAGTTCACTTTGCAGTCAGCCTAAGCACTATAACTAAGCCACAGGTAAGCTGTCTGTGTGGAGTACAATGGAAGGAGCAAGAAGAGTAGGAATCAGAGGAGGCCGAGGAAGAGGACGTGGTGGTGAAGGAGTTGGAGGAAGAGGACGGGGAGGTGAAAAAGCAAGAGGTTTAGAAGAAATTAGAGGAAGAGGACAAGGAGGAGCAAGAGGAGGACGAGGAGGTGAAGAAGCAAGAGGGAGAGGACATGGAGGTGAAGAAGCAAGAGGGAGAGGACGTGGAGGTGAAGGAGTTGGAGGAAGAGGACGTGGAGGTGAAGAAGCGAGAGGGTTAGAGGAAGTTAGAGGAAGAGGACAAGGAGGAGCAAGAGGAGGACGAGGAGGGGGAAGAAGAAGGGCCAGAGCAGACCCGATATGTCATCATATGGGACAATGTTAGTTTCCATAGGGCTGCTTTGGTCCGCAACTGGTTTGCTGATCACCCACTCTTCATGGCACTCAACCTCCCCCCCATACTCTCCATTCTTAAATCCGATTGGCATCAGGCATCATGTCAGGCCTGGATACGGCATGCAAGGAGGTATTTTCCCCAGTGCCTTGGACTGGAGGACATCGCATGCGATGTGGATGAGATTTAGTGGCCGGACCCAGAGAGACGGCATGATGTAGGCTGATTGTCTTTTTTTTGTGAATTTATTATTTTGTGTTCTGTGCTGTGTCTTTGTTTTGACGAGTGTGAATAAACACCAATACTTGAAGTTTGGATCCCTGTGTGTTTACAGAACTATGACAAAAGTATGACCTCAAACTGACCTAGCCTACCTTGTGCACAGAAAAAGCAAAAGCCAGATGTGTTTTGTATTCATACCATTAGTGTGTAGTTGGCACATTATGTGCTTAGTAAATGATGGCATGTGTTTACTGTCTGATATGAAAACACCATTTTTACTAAGGTGTGAAAAGTTAATCAAGCTGTGTTTGATTTTGCAAGAGAACTATAACGTTTTAATAATTTGGTGAAAGGTTTTCTCATTTGTGTGTAGAGTTTAGCAAAAATAGCCAATGTTGCAAAAAAATGTACTTAAGCATTCAGAAAAAAACTGTAACAAAACTGGCTTCTCTGATTTCCAGCTCGGGAGTTTAAGACTAAGGGTGAGGCATTTGAACGTTTTATTATCGCATTTAGGTTTAGATTTTACTTCAACCTAGATGGTGATGGTGATGGTGATGGTGATGATGATGATGATGATGATGATGATGATGATGATGATGATGATGATGATGATGATGATGGTGATGATGATGATGGTGATGATGGTGGTGATGATGATGATGATGGTGATGATGGTGATGATGATGGTGATGATGATGATGATGATGGTGATGATGATGATGATGATGATGATGATGATGATGACAGTGGTGGTTGTGATGACTAACAGGAAGCTTATAAACGTCCAAGTTAATCAGTAAATATCATGATAATAATGTCACTAAATACTTTAGTGAAGTCAGAGCTGTGGAGATCCGAGGTTTGTCCAGATGTGCAGGTAACATCTGTCACAGGTTTTATTTGATCAATAACCCTACAAATGATCAGTTGTAGTTATTGATCAAATAATTATTTAACTCTGGATCTTATGTTATGTTATGTTATGTTATGTTATGTTATGTTATGTTATGTTATGTTATGTTATGTTATGTTATGTTATGTTAGTTTTCTTGTCCTCCAATCAGAGGTTGAAGGAGGAGTCCTGCAGTCGCTCAGTTTAGTGACTCAAGTAATCGAGTTGTGATTCATCAGAAACCTGCATACGACTCCTTGATGGTTGATTCTCTGAGACACAACAGCACATATTCTTCTCCTTTTCTTCACTAAAACTGTAACACAATAAATCAGAAGTGCAGCTGCTGCAACAACTCCTAATGTAATAAATCCTCCATTTCCTGCTCCATCGTAGGATCTGGTCGCTGAAAAAGAAGTAAAACTATGTTTCCAAACTTGCTCTTGGCCACAATTCATGATGGAACTGTTTCAACTTGAGAGTAATTGTTTGTAAAGTCAAAGAAATCATTCAAAGAGCCGCCGTCACTGTTTGATTCACCTTCGGCCACCAGGGGGAGCAACGTCACTACTATTCACTCAGGATCAATACTATCACTGCAGTCTTCAGTGATGGTATTGATCCTGAATCACTACAGTCTTCAGATATTGATCCTGAATCACTGCAGTCTTCAGTGATGGTATTGATCCTGAATCACTGCAGTCTTCAGATATTGATCCTGAATCACTGCAGTCTTCAGTGATGGTATTGATCCTGATCAACCAGATCAGTTTAACATTGGGAGAGTACAAAAAGTGTATTTATAAAAGGACTGTTAGTGCAGGAGTGTCCTGTTGACTTCAAGGTTGCTTCAACTTCCCACCACCACCTGACTATCAGATAAAGGAGAGTTCAGATTCGCTGCTTCTCCAGAACCGTGGTACTGATCCAGTTCCAGGATGCAGTAGCCGTGAACTCTCCTCCTCATCTTCAGTCTCCTGACAGTCATGTATCCAACATTCAGTAGTTAGCAGCTAGTCAGAGTTGAGGACAAAACTGTCTTTCTGAGACACTTTCTGTGGACTCAGAGTTGACATCATCTTGAGTTGTCTGCAGATGTCATATTCAGACTCTGAATTAGAGGATTAATATTTATGATTTAAGAAGCTTAAATTAGTCCTGATGTTGCTACATTTGCTCTGTTCTAACTCACAACTGAGGACTTACCAGAGACGTGGAGTTGACAGCTGGCAGAGTCCCATCCAGACTTTGTGAACGCTTCACACCAGTACCATCCTGAGTCCTCAGTCGTGAGTCTGGAGATGAGGAGTCTTAGTCGTCCCTCTCTCAGAGCATCTCTGTCGCTCTGGACTCGTCCTGCAAACTGTTCGTCTTGATGCTTCAAGTTCTTAACACCATCAGACATTTTAAAGACAACTAAGATCTTCAGATGTTTTCTGAAGTGACAGTAGATATCAAGGAAGCCAGAGGAGGGTTCATGTTTGGGGGTGAAGGTCCACTCCAGGGTGATGTTGTAGTTCTCCTCTGTCTGATAGAAGTTCTGTGTCACCTTCACAATTGTTGATGCTGAGGAGACAGAGAGGGACGGAGACGAGGATGTTGACACATTTATGTAGTTTTTCTACTTTTAAACCAGTAAAGGACCTGATGTGAAACTCTAAAATGTGAGTGTGGTATCAGAGCTGTCAGAGCTCTTATTATCAGCCACAATGACCATCCATCCATCCATCGTCCGCCGCTTATACTCCTCTCAATGTGAAGGAGCAGCGGCTCGACTCCGAGCTCCTCACCCTATCTCTAAGGGAGCGTCCAGCCACCCTGCGGAGGAAACTCATCTCGGCTGCTTGTATCCGCAATCTCGTCCTTTTGGTCACTACCCAAAGTTCATGACCATAGGTGAGGGTAGGTGCGTAGATTGACCGGTAAATCGAGAGCTTCACCTTTCGATTCAGCTCCTTCTTCACCACGACGGTCCGGTACATCGACCGCATAACTGCGGACGGTGCACCGATCCATCTGTCAATCTCCCGCTCCATCGTTCCCTCACTCGTGAACAAGACCCCGAGATACTTGAACTCCACCTGAGGCAGGACTTCTCCACCCACCCGGAAAAGGCACACCACCCTTTCCCGGTGGAGAACCATGGCCTCGGTTTTGGAGGTGCTGATTCTCATCCCCTGCCGCGTCGCACTCGGCCGCAAACCGCCCCAGCACATGCTGAAGGTCCGATGAAGCCAACAGGACAACATAATCCGCAAAAAGCAGAGACGAAATCCTGTGGTTCCCAAACCGGCCCCTCTGGCCCCTGGCTGCGCCTAGAAATCCTGTCCATAAAAATTATGAACAGGACCGGTGACAAAGGGCAGCCTTGCTGGAGTCCAACATGCACCGGGAACAATTCTGATCTACTGCCGGCAATGCGAACCAGACTCCTGCTTCGATCATACAGAGACCGGACAGTCCTTAGTAGAGGGCCCCGGACTCCGTACTCACTGAGCACCCCCCACAGAATGGCACGAGGGACACGGTCAAATGCCTTCTCCAGATCCACAAAACACATATAGACTGGGTGGGCAAATTCTCATGAACCCTCGAGCACCCTGCGGAGGGTGTAGAGCTGGTCCAGTGTTCTGCGACCGGGACAAAAACCGCATTGTTCCTCCTGAATCCGAGGTTCAACTATCGGCAGTATTCTCCTCTCCAGTACCCTGGCGTAGACTTTCCCGGGGAGGCTGAGAAGTGTGATCCCCCTATAGTTGGAACACACTCTCCGGTCCCCCTTTTTAAAAAGAAGGACCACCACCCCGGTTTGCCACTCCAACGGTACTGTCCCCTTCCTCCATGCAATGTCGCAGAGGCGTGTCAACCAAGACAGCCCCACGACATCCAGAGACTTGAGGTACTCAGGGCGAATCTCATCCACCCCCGGTGCCCTGCCACTGAGGAGCTTACGAACCACCTCAGTGACCTCGGCTTGGGTGATGGATGAGCACGCCCCAGAGTCCCCACTCTCTGCTTCCTCAGTGGAAGGCATGTCAGTCGGGTTGAGTAGATCCTCGAAGTATTCCTTCCACCGTCCGACGATATCCCCAGTCGAGGTCAACAGCTCCCCACCCACACAATAAACGGTGCCGGCAGAGTACTGCTTCCCCCTTTTGAGACGCCGAATGGTCCGCCAGAATTTCCTCGAGGCCGACCGAAAGTCTTCCTCCATGGTCTCACCGAACTGGATCTGTTAGTGATGTTAAAGTGTGTTGAACTTAATAAAGTGAAGGTTTAAACTGACCACAGACATGTGATGTGAGGATGATGAGCAGCAGGATCCTGCAGATCATCTTCTCCCTGTGAGGGACACAGAGCTGGAGAGTCGCCCACACAGAACATGTTCAGGACTTCATCATTTCTCTCACTTTGAATCAGACATTGAACCCAAACGGAAACAGATGATTTACAGAATAACAGCTAATAAAACAGACGCTGTAAATCCAGTCAGTCCAGTTTTGCTGCCTACTTCAGTAAAAACAAGATGCCACTGTATACTTGTTGCAGGCCTTTGTTATGGATGCTGCACCTCTGTAATGTGGTCGAACAAGACTAAGAGAGGGGGGGTGTAGTGTCAGGGAAGGGAGCAGGAGGCAGGAGTTCTCAAAAAAAATGTATTAACTACCAAAAACACTGCTGAGCAGGATAAAAAAAACGAACATGAACATAAATCCAAAAAACCTGACTGTGGAAACATGGAGGGAGGAAACAGTACGGAGCATCAGGGAAAGACAAGACCAGATATACACAAGGCTTAACGAGACACAGGGGCAGACAATCAGGGCAGAGGGGAAACAGGAAAGTCAGACAAGAACTCAAACACAAGGGCATGGGCTTCACAATAAAACAGGACATTTTTCTGTCCAACCACTGAGACAAACAACAAGCTACAAGCCAACTGTCATCAAAACGAGACTCTAAACTGCACAAAAGACATACAATTGTAATATGATAAACCAGGAATTGTTTACTTTTTTGTGTTAGATTAAAATATACGATGAACTAAATAAAAAGGCACTCTTTAATTCTTTATCAATTGATAAATAGAAAGAGCAAATGATACACTGATTATTACGGCCCCAACTAGGTCAGTAAATCATAATTTTTACTTGAGAATCTCGGTTTTGGTCATCATGTTGGCTTCATTTGCTAAACTTAGTTCAATAGTTCAATAATAACGAGAGAACCCCGGCGCACTGGCAAGAAAGATGTGACGATTTCATTCAAACCTTCAAATCATTAAGATAAAAACTAAGAAAACCTCTGTTTCACAAGACTTTACCAGTATTTCAACTGATGAGTTTAACATAAAAAGATGTGAATAGTTGTAGTGAGTTTATGTTGAACGTGATTCTGGAGGAAAGTGGAGCAGAAGATGAGAATGTGAAGTTAAAGAGAGCAGACGCACTTCTTAGAGACGCATAAACCCTGCTGGATAAAACTGGAATAACTGGATAAACACGTGTTCTTGCCTCTAAAGTTTTGTTTGTGTCACATGACTGAGTTTCTAAAACTATTGTAAAGTCTGATTCTCCGTGAAAGGATGCACAGAGGTGATGATAACCTGCAGCTTTATTCTAACTGAACTGGTTCCTGTCAGCCGTAAACACGACAACAACCACCTAGCAACCAGTATCTGTCACTAACTGCACTCTCCCTCCTCCGTTT
Source organism: Cololabis saira (assembly GCF_033807715.1). Classification (NCBI taxonomy): domain Eukaryota; kingdom Metazoa; phylum Chordata; class Actinopteri; order Beloniformes; family Belonidae; genus Cololabis; species Cololabis saira. The sequence continues at coordinate 8,828,783 of NC_084606.1, read as the reverse complement.
ATATCTTAAAAGTCCAGAAGCAACTAAACACGTACAGAACCGCAGGTTACTACAAGATGTGGTCCATTACTGAGCAGTTAGGGTCAAAGTTAGTTAGTAAAGCTCCGTAATTATATCAACAAACAACCGTTGGTAAGTAAATCTTTATCAATGATAATATTACTGAAAATACTTACATTTATGTTTCCTTATGCGGCTGAGCAGTCCTGAACTTGAAGTATCTGACCAAACTGTGAGAAGCTGAAACTCTGACACCGTTTATATCTGAGAAGCAACAATTACAGCGAGGTGAGAGGAAATCTCTCTCCCCAATCACTTTAGCCGCTCCGTCAGACTGAAGTATCATTGTTCTGTTTTGGAATTTTTATATTTCACCAGGAAGCTTTTCTGCCTGAACCAGTTTCCCAGCCCTGATGGCTGATTTTTTTTTTTTCCTTGTCTGCACATATATTAATGGTTAATACCATGCTGGTAAGAACCTAAAGCATATATATGTGCATTTTTTATATAAAATATATATGATATATTATTATAAATGTCACATATTTATTTTATTAATATATATACATATACATATATTATTATTATTTATTTATTTTTATTTTTTTATTTTTTTGGGGGGGGGTACACTCCTAGTCCAAGACGCAAAAAAACACATGGAAGCGCACAACAAGCACTGGTCTGGAAATCTGCAAGAGAAAAAACAAACAGACACAGGAACAGGCAGAGACACGAGCAGCAACTGTCCCAGGACTCAATCACAGCTAGGCCACCGCGACTATCTGACCCCCAAAACTGCAGAGCGAGCATGCAGGTGAACGAGGTGAACGAGTGTGTGTATGTGTGTGTGTGTGTGTGTGTGTGTGTGTGTGTGTGTGTGTGTGTGTGTGTGTGTGTGTGTGTAATAATCCTATCAAAGTTCCACTTGAAGTGTATCTATATTGGGGGAGGGGGGGAGCAACCCCGCCACCCGAGAGACCAGAGGCCGACAGGGAAGAACCCGGAACCCAGGCCACCAGCAACCCCACAGAGGGGAGAAGAGGGCGGGAGGCAGCCCACCCACGACACGAGAAGAAGCAGCCAGGGATCCCGCGGCGGCGGACCGGGACCCAGGCAATCCCCGACCACCCGGTCTGGTCCGGACATGCGGCCAGGAGGCCCTCACCCTCCGGGCCAACGACCCCCACCCGGCGAGGGGCCAGCCTGCCCCCTCCGGGCCAACGACCCCCACCCGGCGAGGGGCCAGCCTGCCCGGAGAGACAGAGCCGCCCCGGCCGCCGACGCGGGCAGGAGCACCCGCCCCCACGAAAGTGGCCCTCCAGTACCAGAGGGGCGCCCGCAAAACCAGCCCCACAAAGGAGATCCAGTCAGTTCAGGAGTTGCAAGAAACTGAGAAATAGCTCAGTTAACAAGCCCTCGTTGGTCTGGAGAGACCTCCAGTACATCACCATCTACAGGAGAACCCCCCCTTTAGAGAGCATTCAACTGCAAATGAGCTGAACTGCTTCTCCTGCCGGTCTGAAAGAACCTCCTTCACACCTCCCACCAACACAATAGGACGACACCATCTCCTGCTGGCCCACACCGTCCCATCAGAACCCCCAGTTCACTAAACACTTGTCGGCTCTTTCACGGCCAGATGATGTTCCTCTCCACTGCTCTTCCCTTGTCTTTGAAAACAAGATTGATGTTGGAAAGATATTGTGCTGCAGCTTCTATCCTCCAAGAGAACAAGATGGAACCACCTGAACTTTACTGTTTTATCAAAAGCTAAAGACGTGCTCTTCAAAACAATGAACCACATCTGCCAATATAAAGAATTAATGCACCTTAAGCTCAGTATTGATCTAAATGGATATAAAAGTAGTAAAAGTGGAATCAAAACTCAGAGAAAACTTTATTTTCTTGATAGTAAAAGTGGAATCAAAACTAGTAAAAGTGGAATCAAAACTCAGAGAAAACTTTATTTTCTTGATAGTAAAAGTGGAATAAAAAATAGTAAAATTGGAATCAAAACTCAGAGAAAACTTTATTTTCTTCAATTGTTTCTGCTTTATTTTGGGAAGTATTTTGCCACCGGTAGGATCATAATTTGTTGCTGTCAACTTTAAACTATAATAATATCCAATTTTCACCTTTAAAAAGAACTTAAAACTGGAATTTCTGTTGAATAATTTGATAATTTTTGCTAAATATATTTTATAAAGGTGTAAATTCATGAATGGTTCCCCATATTTCCTAATATGTTTAAAAAGAACTTGCTATTTATTGAAACACCGTAAAAGGCTAAAATCTGAAAATGAATTAACTCAATATTTCTCTCATTCTTACCCCAGATTATTATAATTACATTTTATTTGGTATTATTATCAATATTTAATCAATGTTTACAGTTTATTTATAACTTTCCTTTTTATATTTTACCAATTCAACATTTGATGTTATATATGTTGTGTTGGTCTGTGAGGTTTATTTAACTGCTAAAGGTTCAAAGGCTTTTGGAAACTGCTTGTGAGTTTTATCTGAATTATAAAGGTTTAAAAAGGGGATTTTTTTACGGAACCAGAACAGTAGAAATATCTTTGGTTTTTATTTTCTTTTTTTAAGTGAACACGATGCAACTATAACTGCCATGAAATAAAGTGACTCTTTCATGCGACAACAAAATATCAGTTAATTTATTTGTAATTTAGGACGAGAAAAGTTTGAATTTTGGCGGGAACTTGCTGCGGGAGAAGAAAGGACGTGACGTCACTTCCGGTGACGGCGCGGCGCTTATAAACCCCGCAGGTCGCGGGTTCGAGCCCAGTGCGGTAAAGCGGACTGACGGACTCGCAGCTCTCTGAACTAAAACGAACTTTTTGAGGAGAAATGTCGGAGAAAAGAGTTGAAGTGGACGGAGAAATGATCTGTTGTTCCATCTGTCTGGATCTACTGAAGGATCCGGGGACGATTCCCTGTGGACACAACTACTGCATGGACTGTATTAAAACCCACTGGGATGGAGAGGATGGGAGGGGAACCCACAGCTGTCCTCTGTGCAGGAAGACCTTCACGCCCAGACCCGTCCTGGTGAGAAACAGCATGTTAGCAGAGTTAGTGGAGGAGATGAAGAAGACTGGACTCCAAGCTGATCTCTGCTATGCTGGACCTGAAGATGTGACCTGTGATGTCTGCACTGGGAGGAAGGTGAAAGCTGTCCAGTCCTGTTTGGTCTGTCTGGCCTCTTACTGTGAGAAACATCTCCAACCTCACTATGATGCTCCTGCTTTTCAAAAACACCAGCTGGTGGATCCCTCCAAGAAGCTCCAGGAGAACATCTGCTCTCTCCACCATGAGGTGATGAAGATCTTCTGTCGTACCGATCAGCAGAGTATCTGTTATCTGTGTGCAATGGATGAACATAAAGGTCATGAAACAGTTGCAGCTGCAGCAGAAAGATGTGAGAAGCAGAAGGAGCTGGAGGTGAGTCGACAACAAATCCAGCAGAGAATCCAGGACCGAGAGAAAGACGTGGAGCTGCTTCAGCAGGAGGTGATTTTGATTTGATTTATTTATTCAGCACTGTATAAAAAACAGAACAAGTAATATACAAATGTAAAAAAGAGATTGGTAATAAGCTCGGCTGAGGCAAAAAGCCCAAAGACCATCTCTTTGGTCTGGCTTTTATGTAGCATCAAATTTTATAGTTTTATTCTGTTTAACATTTTTTTAAATGTATCCGTTTTATTTATTTATCTATTTTTTGTAATTTTTTTTATTATTATATTTTATTGTTGTGGACTGATTATTTTTTAGCCTTAATCCTTGAACTTTTATCTTTTTCATTTTAATTAACTATATTGTATGTCAGTTGGTCCAGTTGGCCCAGTTTTTTATTTTTTGGTCTCCCAGTTTTTATTTTTTTTGTTTATTATGCTTATTTTTCAGTCAAAATGTCAAAGCACTTTGTATTTCATGTACCTGGATGAAAGGTGCTATATAAATACAATTTTATTGATTGATTGAAGCGGCTTAAATACGTGGCCTCTACCTGTAAAATACAGCAAAAGATTGTACAAAGATTTAAAACATGCAGTATACATGATTGCAGTCTAAAAACAAAAACAAAGCAAAAAAACAGAAGTAGATAGATTTAGATATTTTTTTACAGACATGGTTGATGTGGTTTCTCCAGCTTAATTTTTTTCCCCAGGAAGTAATTCAGGCTCCAGATGTGATTGTCATGAGCAGATCGATGGAGGATCTCCAGGCGTGTTTGGACTCTGCTGACTGGGATGTGTTCAGGGCTGCCAACAGAGTTATTAATTAAGAGTTATTAATAATTGCCTTACAATAATTATTAATAAAGATTACTTATCAAAATTAATAAATCAAAACGGGGCACCACCTGACTTATCAGGAAAATAATAACTGAACAGCAAAATCAGCCTCAAAGTAACTTATTCCATTCATGCCAGCCTGTTGCCAGTGGGGGGGGGGGGGGGGTGCTACAGAATGACAGTGACTACGTTTACATGCAGTCAATAACCCTTTTCCCCTTAACCCGAAAATTAGCAATAACCTGGTTTTGCAAGTCCATGTAAACACCAATAACCCCTTTGAATAACCGGAATTTGCTCATATTCCGGTTTTTAAAAACCCAAATATGAGCCCTGGGTTACTCCTTTTCTAACCCGAATATTTGGTCATGTAAACGCCTAACGGGATATCCCCATCAAAAGGAACAGGAATCTGTTTTCTGCGCACATTTTGGCATTTGTAGACGGTAGAAAGTACCGGGATAGCCAGATTTACAAAAAGGTGAGCAACAAGTTACGCGAAGCCGGATTTGTAGGAACGCCAGACCAGATCAAGCACTGCTGGAAGACGCTGAAAAAGGCGACTTCTACTGGGCTGTTCATTATCCACCGTGCTGCTGTTATTGTTGTTTTGGATTTGGATACAGGAAGAAAAAGCGGAAATTATGGGAACTGCGTCATGACATTCTCCGTGCGTCGCTGGTTTGATCCAGATATTCCAAATAATTAATTACCATGTATACAGGGATAACCCTGTTTGCTCACGCATGGAAAAAGATTATTCTCAATGTTTCAGTAACCGGAATATTGACCTTAACCCGAATTTTGACTGCATGTAAACGTAGTCAGTGAAGGAGGCTAAACGACTGTACTGGAGAAGCTCCAGCACCAGTTCTCAGCCAACGACTCTGCGTCTGTCTGGAAAGGGCTCAGGCAGACCCCCAACTACAAGCCTAAACCCCCTCCATCAACGGCCGACGCCTAGCCAACGACCTGAACGAGTTCTACTGCCGCTTTGAAAGACAACGGGACAGTCCTACAACCATCCCCCACAACACCTCACAACAGCCCCAGTGCTTCACCTCCACCCCCCACCACCTCTGGGACGACTCTTTCAATCCAGGAGAGGGACGTCAACAAACTCTTCTGGAGACAGAACCCTGGAAAGCTGCTGGACCGGACTCTGTCTCACCAGCCAGCTTGCAGCGCTGCTCTGATCAGCTGTCTCCAGTGTTCAGGGACATTTTCAACACCTCACTGGAGACGTGCCACGTTCCAGCTGCTGCAAGACCTCCAACATCATCCCTGTTCCCAAGAGGCCAAGGACCACAGGACCTACCGACCTCAGACCGTCACCCCGACCTCTGTGGTTAGGACTCTGTCATGACCAGTGACAGTGTGGAGTCTTACGGCTTCCTGGGATCCATCATCTCCCGGGACCTCAAGTGGAGCTGAACATCTGCTCCCTCACCCAGAAAGCCCAGCAGAGAAGACAAAGGATTTCACCGTCTTCTCGACGAACTCAAGCTGCGAAATGATGTTTCATTGATATGTTATATGTTTGATATTTTCTTAAATGTGAAGACAGTGCCAGTGTGACTTTTTATCTACACAGAAATATTATTTTTTGTTTAAAATAGTTATTCTACTCGTTTTATTTATTTTGATTGAATTTATCTGTTGCAAATAAAACCTGTCTTCCATTTCATTGCATTTTTCATTGCATTTTTAGCCTAGTTATTTTTGTGGTAGAAGTATCATATCGGTACTTGGTATGGGCAAGTACACAAATTAAAATACTCGTACTCGTACTCGGTGTGAAAAAAAATGGTATCGGGGCATCCCTAGTATATATTATTTACCATGTTCATATTATTTACCATGTTTATAGTCTTTACCATGTTTATTTACCATGTATATATTATTGTATATATCATTTAGAAAAATCTGTTGCACGCCGAAACAAATCCCTCGTTTGTCCAGTAACGTACTTGGCAATAAACCTTTTTCTGATTCTGGTTCAGGTTCAGTCCAGTCAGGGTCAGATTTCAAGTGGTAAACAGAGACGTACAATGATCGTATTCTTGGTGGTGAATCCAGCAGTTTCACTTTCCTCATCCATCGTTTCAATTCAGGACCACGAAGATCTGCTGGACTTCATCCGGGTCTCTTTGGGGGAAAGTCAGCGCATACCTGGACAGGTCACGTGTCCATCGCAGGACTCACTTCCACATCACAGTTGGATAAAACGGAATAAAGTCGTGTGTAAAACTCCGCCATCTGATGGACGTCTGGAAGAACTACAACTATTAACATGTTTTCATGCAAACAGGAGACAGAATGATGTGATAATTCTTAGACTTTTAATTTTACATTTTACACAACGTTTTTGTAATCAGGATTTATTTAAAAAGGATTCATTTTGTATATTTGTGTTGTAATAAAACATGATGTAATGCTGTTTTTATAAAAGGTTAAAACAAGAGAAATAAATAGTTATATACTAAAAAAAATATTCATAATCCCCAGATGGAAACTGAGTTGTCATGGCAACAACAATACAGGGAAATATAAAACCACAAAGTATATTGATCAGAAAACATGAATACTATTCACTGTCCTCCTCATTTGAAGTCACAAGCAGAAACTACTGGAAACCACGTTTACGCATGGATACTGTTATATTCGTATATTATTCTGATATTTTATTATATTGATATTATATTATATTATTATTATATTATATTGATATTCTGGTACTTTAGTATCCATGACAACAGAGAGTTTAGTGTAAAGTGTAAAGATATCTGACAGTAATGACTGATATGAAGTAAAACAGTGAAGAAGCATAACAGCGTGTTTTAGGAAGAACAATGACTGACAAGCACAGCGGTGTAGAAGTCAGCACTGCTGCTTTACAGCAACGAGGTTCCTGGTTCGACTCCCAGCAGGTTTTTAGTTGGAGTTTGCATGTTCTCCGTATTGTGGAGGTTCTTCCCTCGGAGACCTGGGACAAACTCCAGCAGCTCCCCGAAAATCCTCACGTTGTGATTCATCAGAAACTTGTGTACGACTCCTCGAGGGTTCTCTGAGACAAAACAGCAGGTTTTCTTTCTCCTTTGCTTCACTAAAACTGTAACACAAATAATCAGAAGAGCAGCTGCTGCAACAGCTACTCCAACTTCTGCTGCAGCGTAGGATCTGGTCGTCTCCTGAGGTTCTTGTTCTGGGATCATCGTTGGCGTCTGAGGTGGAAGATCAGCAGCTGCTGAAAAAGAAGTCACAACAAAATTCACATGTTTTCAAATCGGTTCATGTCCAAAATTAATGAGACAACTGCTTCAAGTTGAACCGGAAAAATCAGGACAATTTCATCTTTGTGAGTGTACAAAAAGTGCATTAAAAGGGCAGCTGGTGCAGGATTGTCCTTCCTGTTTTAACTCTGTTGGATTTACTAGTGTCACCGTGAGGAGGACAGTTCATGGCTGCTGTGGACACAAATACAACATTTGTAGTGGACTGATATGGATATTCAAAAAGACCTTTTTATCCACTTTTTGTACACTCCCATAGTTAAACTAGGGGCTCTATCAGAGGATCCACTTCTACTAAGAAACTTCCTGACACTCACACATTACATAACACACAGTGGTGAATGTTGGTTCCAGTGTCTCATGTCCACTTTCAGACCACAGTCAGTCCAACAGTGAGAATCATCTGTTTCACCAACTTCTACTGAGAGGACTTACCAGAGACGAGGACTTCACAGCTGGCAGACCCCCATCCAGACTCTGTGTCCAGTCTACACCAGTACTGTCCTGAGTCCTCAGTCCTGAGTCTGGACATGTGGAGTCTTAGTCGTCCCTCTCTCAGAGCATCTCTGTCGCTCTGGACTCGTCCTGAAAACTGTTCATCGTGATAAAAGGTCATCTCAACTCCGTTCACCACATGAAACAGCATTAAGGGTCTGAGATAAGTTCTGAGTTCACAGTAGATGTCAGGAAGTCTGGAGGAGGTTCCAGGTTTGGGGGTGAAGGTCCACTCCAGGGTGATGTTGTGGTTCTCCTCTGTCTGATAGGAGCTCTGTGTCACATTCACTACAAATGTTGCTGCTGAGGAGACGGAGAGGGAAAGAGAGGAGGATGTTCACACATTTCTGTAGTTTTTGTACTTTTAAACCAGTAAAAAAACTGATGTGAAATGTGAGTGTGGTATCAGAGGTGCTGATTATTGTAATTAATTTAATTTTTGGTCTCCTCAACAAATCTCTCCATAAACCGTACCTGGTCCAGAACTCATCATCACCAGTAACCCCCCCACCCACACACACACACACTTGTCTGATCTCATCTGTATTTACCCCCCACTCTCTCTCCCAGGTCCTCCCTCCACCTCTCTGTCTTCCCCCCGTTTCAGCACCACGGAGAGCAGCTCTGGACCCCCCACATCTGGAATAGTGACCATGAACCCAGTTCAGGTCCAGACTCCAAACACTTCTGTTTCACATCTATAATCTCTTCTTCATTTGTTTTTCTATTGTTCTTTTTCTGTTTTTATTTATTATATTCTTGTAAAGTGTCCTTGAGTACCTTGAAAGGTGCTGCTAGATAAAATGTATTATTATAATTATTATTATTGTTGTTATTATTATCAGAGCTGTCAGAGCTCTTATTATCAGCCACAATGACAGATTTGGAAAAAACTAAGTTTTCTTAAATTATAACTTGATTTTATAGATAAAAATGAAGTAATTGTAGTGAATGTTACAGACATAATTCACCTTGTTTATTAAGTGTGGTTCTACACACCGTTCATTATTTAAAGCAGCATGTTTTCCTTCATGCAACTATGACGGTTCAGGGATCGCTGTCCCTTTAAATGTGGTCATGACGTTGAGCTCCTTTTTCTTGATTCAGTGTTCTGAGACTTTTCAATAAACGACACACGCTTTCGTATGGGGAATTGTCTGTTCTATTTTCTGCAATTTCCACATAATAAACTAGACATAGATGTAAAGACTGAGAGCTCTGAGTCATGGATCTGTTAGTGATGTTAAAGTGTGTTTAAGTTAATAAAGTGAAGGTTTAAACTGACCACAGACATGTGATGTGAGGATGATGAGCAGCAGGATCCTGCAGATCATCTTCTCCCTGTGAGGGACACAGAGCTGGAGAGTCACCCACACATGAGGTCAAAGTTCACACTTTACAGCTACAACAACAAACATCTACAGTGTGACTTCATCCAACACCTCCTTTCTGATCAGATGAAAGTTTCCTTCAAACACAGAGATAGTTCAGACAGAAACATCCTCCTGTTGTAACCCACCTTTGGTCTGTTGATGACGGACAGAACAACAACGACTCCTTGAGTCTCAGCTGAGGTGTTGATGTTCAGGGGGACGAGCTCTCGCTGTCAAGGGTCTTTTAGTTTGGAATCCCACCGGAGGAAGTCCTGGACTCTGCTGGACAGTAAAAAGAGTCAGATGATGACGCTGCAACTAGTGTCCATGTAAACCTGCGTCCTCCGTCACTTCAGAGAGAATCTTTTTAAAACTGCTGAAAATAAACTGTTTGAAGCAGTGAGACAAAATCCTGTTTCTCACTAAAATCTGTAAATATAAACCTTTAAAACGTCACTACAAAGTCCACGTTCACAAGTCCAGGTACTGACACTTCTGTCAGATCAAAGGTCACTAATGTTTTATAAAATGAGAAAGCATCAGTCTGAACGTGTGAGTGAATTACAGGCTGAAATCTTTAATCAGAAAGTATCTGATGATCAAACATCTGCAGCTCCACAGAACATGTTCAGGACTCATGAACACGTGTTTCTAAACGCATGTTTCTGCGCACATTCAGGGATCTAAACGAGGATGTTTGGTGTCAGTGTTTCTGTCAAATGATGAAACAGCGGCTGTAATTCCAGTCACCTCCAGATGTCGCTGTTTCTCTCTTCACATTCAATCATTTTGGAATCAAAACTAAAGTAAAGTCTTTGTTTCACAAGACTTCACTCAGGGCTCTCAGTCTCCATCATTAACCGTGAGAAACACGCATTTCAACAAGTTCACACGCAACACTCGGCCTGTTTTAGACTTAGTCAGCCTTAAGCCCTGACTCCCCCATAATGCACTGTGACCTGTATTGCATCTTATTTGTTAATTATTTTCAAACTTAATCATATTTTAGATCTTGTAAATTAGAGTTAGAGTCCCATAGGTTTGAATCCTATACATTTTAATATGTTTTGTTGAATGTATTATCATTGTCATGATCATCAATATGAATTATTATTATCATAATCAATATTATAATCATCATCATTATTATTAATATTATTATTCTTAAGTTTAAACTTTAAATCGTATTTTTATGTATGTTTTAATGTCCCCACCCCCCAAAATAATAAAAACAACTCCCTCCAAGCCAATTTCACAACTTGAGTCTTCACTGGAATTAAAACTTACAAGAACATTTTTTTCTTGCCTCTAAATTTGTGCTTCTGTAACATGACTGATTTTTATAAAACTAACGTAACGTCCGATTCTCTGTGAAAGGATGGATAGAGGTGATTATAACCTGTTTTAAAAGAGAGCAGACAATATCTGAGAGTGAAAACACAAATGAATTCTCTCTAATCTAAATAGTATGCTCTTCAATTCAATTTAATTCAATTTTATTTATATAGCGTCTAATACAACAGATGTTGTCTCTAGACGCTTTCCAGAGATCCAGAACATGAACATAAACATAAACATAAACCCCCGAGCAATTATTATATAAACAATAGCAGGTAAAAACTCCCCTAGTGGGAGAAAAGCCTTAAGCCAAACAGTGGCAAGGAAAAACTCCCCTTTAGGAGGGAAGAAACCTTGAGCAGGACCAGGCTCATAAGGGGGGACCCTCCTGCCAACCTGGGGGGGTCAGGGACGTCAGCAGCACAGCAGGCAGGTGGAAGCAGCAGCGGGATGCCCAGAGGTGGGGGGGGGGGGGCGTCAGCAGCACACAACAGTCATGTGGAAGCAGCAGCGGGATGACCAGAGGGGGGGGGGGGGGGTGCAGGCAGGCGGAAGCAGCAACAACAGACATCCACGTAGGCAGGTGGAAGCAGCAACGGGATGACCGGGGATAGGGGGGGAGGGGCGGGAACACAGGCCAGAACGCAGCTCCCGAGGCCTCAGCCTGCAAACATGCACAAAAGAGAAAAAAGGGCGGCCGGCACAAGAAACTACAGGAACGATGGACAAAAATGATAGCTATGAGATATTTATAATAGATAAAAATGGTAATGGAGAAGAGAGGCAGGGAAAAGGAGAGGAGAAGAAGGGTGAGAGGCACCGCCCAGCGGATCATGTCGGTGCCCCCCTGCAGCATAAGCCTATAGCAGCATATCTACCGCGAAGCTATATTTGAGACTAACTATTATAGTTTTGTTCTATAGCTGCAACTATGACTACTGACTCTAACACACTAGAGTTTACACTACCTAGAGATTTACCAACACCAGCTAGAGGTTTACTAAACACTAACTATAGGCTTTACTAAACAGAAAGGTTTTAAGTTTAGTTTTAAAGGTGGAGGTGGTGTCAGCCTCCTTAACCCAGATTGGAAGTTGGTTCCAAAGTAATGGTGCCTGATAGCAGAACGCCCGCCCTCTAAATCTACATTTAGATACTCTAGGAACTACGAGTAAACCTGCACTCTGAGAACGGAGAGCTCTGACAGGAACATAAGGCACTATCAAATCTTGTAAATACTGCGGAGCTAAGCCGTTTTGGGCTTTATATGCAAGTAATAAAATTTTTAATTGAATTCTGAATTTTACAGGTAGCCAATGGAGCGACGCTAACACTGGAGAGACGTGGTCTCTCCTGCTGATTCCTGTCAGCACTCGTGCTGCTGCATTCTGGATCAGCTGGAGCCTATTCAGCAAATTACTTGGACATCCTGCTAACAACACATTACAGTAATCCAGTCTAGAAGATACAAATGCATGAACTAGTTTTTCTGCATCACTCTGCGAGAGGATTTTCCTCATTTTTGCAATATTACGGAGATGGAAAAACGCTATTTTACAAACCTGATTAACATATGGTTTAAACGACAAATCCTGATCGAAAATAACACCAAGTTTTCTCACAGTTGCACTGGAAGCCATCGCAACACCATCTAGTCCCTTCCTAAGATGCTCTGGACCAAGAATGATAACCTCTGTTTTATCTGAATTTAGAAGCAAGAAATTTCTGGACATCCAGTCCTTGATGTCCCTAAGACGTTCCTGAAGTTTAACCAACGGTTCTGTTTCATCCGGCTTCATAGACAAGTAGAGCTGCGTATCATCAGCATAGCAATGAAAGTGTATGCCGTGATTATGGATTATACTTCCCAACGGCTGCATGTATAAACTGAACAAGAATGGCCCTAGCACTGAACCCTGCGGAACACCATAACAGACCCTTGACTGTTCTGAAGAAACCTCATGTACATGAACAAACTGGAACCTGTCAGACAGATATGATTTAAACCAACGTAGAGCTGTCCCTTTAATCCCAACAACATGCTCTAACCTGTGCAGTAAAATGCCATGATCAACAGTGTCAAAAGCAGCACTGAGGTCCAGTAGAACTAGTATGGAAACTAATCCCTTATCTGAGGCCATAAGGAGGTCATTCGTGACTCGAACCAGTGCTGTCTCTGTGCTATGATGCATTCTGAACCCTCACTGAAAGACTTCAAACAGATCATTTCTATACAAATAGTCACATAACTGGCTTGAAACTGCATTTTCCAGAATTTTAGATACAAATGGAAGGTTAGAAATTGGCCTATATGGCTCTTGATAAATGACAGGATAATGACCCCATAACTGCGTTGGGGACGAACCTTACTTGGGAACTGCGCGTCATTCTGAGGGGTCTGCAAGTATATTCAAGCCTTTATTGTAACTGAACTGGTTCCTGTCAACCATAAACGCAACAAAAACTACCCATCAAACCAGTATCTGTCACTAACTGCACTCTCCCTCCTCCGTTCATCCCTTAAAAGTCCAGAAGCAACTAAACACTTACAGAACCGCAGGTTACTACAAGATGTGGTCCATTACTGAGCAGTTAGGGTCAAAGTTAGTCAGAAAAGCTCCGTAATTATCCCAACAAACAACAGTTGGTGAGTAAATCTTTATCAATGATCCAAAATACTTACATTTACAGTATGTTTCCTTGTGAGGCTGATCAGTCCTGAACTTGAAGTATTTGACCAAACTGTGAGAAGCTGAAACTCTAACACCGTTTATATCTGAGAAGCAACAATTACAGTGAGGTGAGAGGAAATATCTCTCCCCATTGCTGCAGCTGCTTGTCAAACTGAAATGATCAGTGTTCTGCGAGGAGCTCATATATGTCACCAGGAAGGTTTGTCTGACTGCAGAACCAGTTTCTCCACAACTTTAAGCTGATGGCCACTCCCTCCTGTGTCTGACATAATTCCCTCCGTAATCTGCCTGTACTGAAAGGAGATGAAAGGAGAGAAAAGAGACAGTCTTGACGATGAGTGTTTAACAGGGCAGAGATGAGATATAGATATGAAATGTTCTTTCTGTTTTGTGAACGATGCAACAGTTGTCCCTGTTGTCCAAAACTTGTGGGTCGATATTTGTAATGTTTTGCTAAAAACATTAACAGAGAATTCAGCTGTTTGGAGGGAAATGATTTTTGTCCTCTCAGAATAACAGAAATAAAACGACCCCTAATGAAACCTGTGAATAAAACTGACTGCAAAGTAAAGAAGCATGTAAACATGGATATTGTAGTGATGGTAGTATGGTAGTGTACTGTGTACATATACATATATCTACTGGCAGTATACTGTGTACATATACTTATATATACTGGAAGTATACTGTGTACATATACTTACATGTACTAGCAGTATATTGTGTACATATACTTACATGTACTGGCAGTATACTGTGTACATATACTTACATGTACTAGCAGTATATTGTGTACATATACTTACATGCACTGGCAGTATACTGTGTACATATACTTACATATATACATATACATATTTTTATTGACATCAGACAATAAAAATGCTTAACAATAAAAAGCTTGTCTTTGTTACAGTGACGCAGGTGCTGATCAGAACTTCTTTGTACCAGTTATAGTACACAGAAGTACCAGGTATAGTACACAGAAGTACCAGGTATAGTACACAGAAGTACCAGGTATAGTACACAGAAGTACCAAGTATGGTACACAGAAGTACCAGGTATAGTACACAGAAGTACCAGGTATAGTACACAGAAGTACCAGGTATAGTACACAGAAGTACCAGGTATAGTACACAGAAGTACCAGGTATGGTACACAGAAGTACCAGGTATAGTACACAGAAGTACCAGGTATAGTACACAGAAGTACCAGGTATAGTACACAGAAGTACCAGGTATGGTACACAGAAGTACCAGGTATGGTACACAGAAGTACCAGGTATGGTACACAGAAGTACCAGGTATGGTACACAGAAGTACCAGGTATAGTTCACAGAAGTACCAGGTATGGTACACAGAAGTACCAGGTATAGTACACAAAAGTACCAGGTATGGTACACAGAAGTAGCAGGTATAGTACACAGAAGTACCAGGTATGGTACACAGAAGTACCAGGTATAGTATCTTTCTCAGTCAGTACAGTAAATATGAAACTCAGGGTTGAATCATGAACTTAAGGACAGATTGATTGCTTATCAGTTCAGGGACTCGGGTTATTCAGTCAGGAATCAGGAATGTGTACATATACTTACATGTACTGGTAGTATACTGTGTACATATACTGGCTGTCACGGTGTGGTTGATGAGGACCCGATAGCAGGAGAGCAGGAGGCAGGAGATCGCAACAAAACAGGATTTATTTAGCAAAACCAAAAACCAAAAGCGCTGCAGAGCAGGATCAAGGGCTGAACAAAAACAGGAATCCAAAAAAACAGAGGAGACATGGAGGGAGCAAACAGTACGGACCGACAGGGAGAAGGGGAATGACAAGACCAGATATACACAGGGGATAACAAGACACGGGTGCAAACAACCAGGGCAGATGGGAAACAGGAGGGACAGAACTGAAACTCAAAAACTGGGGGAAGTGTCAAACCCTGACAGTACCCCCCCCTCAAGGGACAGATCCCAGATGTCCCAACGCCCCAACCCAGGGCGGGCAGAGGGGGCCCGGAGGAGGGCCCAGGCCAACACACGGCCAAAGTTCCGGGGGTTGTCCTCGGGACCGGGCAGACCGGCAAGACAGTTCCGGAGGCCGCCCACAGGGCTGGGCGAACCGGAGAGTCAGTTCAGGGGGTCTTCCGGGAGACCGGGCCCACCAGAGAGACAGTTCAGAGAGCCAACCTCGGAACCGGACTCAGGACCAGGCGCACCGGCCAGAGGGCCGGAGTTCTCGGGACTGGGCAGATGGAATCAATGGCGCCGGCTGAGGTGCATCCAGGATCGCCTCAGGAAGAGGAACAGGGACTGGCGGGACCACCCCAGGAACAGAGACTGGCGGGACTGCCTCAGGAACAGAGACTGGCGGGACCGCCTCAGGAACAGGGACTGGCGGGACCGCCTCAGGAACAGGGACTGGCGGGGAAGACAGGATTCGGGGAGCCGGCTTTGGGGCAGACAGGATCCTCGGAGCTGGCTCTGGGTGAACCCGGGTCCTCGGAGCTGGCTCGGGGTGAACCCGGGTCTTTGGAGCTGGCTCGGGGGGAACCCGGGTCCTCAGAGCTGGCTCGGGGTGAACCCGGGTCTTTGGAGCTGGCTCGGGGGGAACCCGGGTCCTCAGAGCTGGCTCGGGGTGAACCCGGGTCTTTGGAGCTGGCTCGGGGTGAACCCGGGTCCTTGGAGCTGGCTCGGGGTGAACCCGGGTCCTCGGAGCTGGCTATAGGGGAACCCGGGTCCTCGGCGCTGGCTGAGGGGGGACCTGGGTCCTCGGCGCTGGCTGCGGGGGGTCTGGGACCATCACCGGAGCAGGAACGGGAGCAGGAGCTGGAGCTGAGGCGTCCAGGACCACCGCCGGAGCAGGAACAGGGGGCGATATAAATTCTGTATAGTACACAGAAGTACCAGGTATAGTACACAGAAGTACCAGGTATAGTACACAGAAGTACCAGGTATAGCAGGGGTCACCAACCCTGGTCCTCGAGGGCCGGTGTCCTGCAGGTTTTAGATGTTTCCCTCCTTTAACACACCTGATTCTAATTAATCATCGTCATCAGCTTGTCATCCAGGGCTGCACAGTTCTGTTAATGACACAGTCACTTGTATCATGGTGCAATGAAGCAGGGAAACATCTAAAACCTGCAGGGACACCGGCCCTCGAGGACCAGGATTGGTGACCCCTGAGGTATAGTATCTTTCTCAGTCAGTACAGTAAATATGAAACTCAGGGTTGAATCATGAACTTAAGGACAGATTGATTGTTTATCAGTTCAGGGACTCGGGTTATTCAGTCAGGAATCCTGCTCAGAACTGAACCATTTTAATTTTTAATGAACCAATTCTAGAGATTCAGTATAATCAAAAGAACTGCAATTCCCATCACAAAGCAGATCACAGCTCTGCAAATTGTCAGTTTAATCAAAATGTAATCTTTTTCTGCCTACTTAGGTAAGCAAGCTGCTTTGAAACGCTGTTGGACATCAGGGGGCGTGGTCGACGTTAGTAGCTGGGACACCTCTGCTCCGCGAGTACGGAAGTACAGCTGCTTTCTCAACTGAAAACCCCGTGGCCACTCCCTTCTGTGTCTGAAATACTTCCCTGCATAATCTGCCGGGAATGAAAGGAGAGTAAACAGTCATGATGAAGCTACGCCTGTTTCTGTCAACAGGGCACAGAGGAGACGTCGCTGTGAAATGTTCTTTCGGTTCTGTGAACAATGAAACAGTTACCTCCGTTGTCCAAAACTTTTGGGTCGATATTTGTAATGTTTTGCTAGAAACATTGAAAAAGAATTGAGCTGTTTGGAAGGGAAGTGATTTTTGTCCTCTAAGACTAAAAGAAATAAGACGACCCCTAATGAAACCTGTGAATAAAACTGACAGCAAAATAAAGAAGCATGTAAACATGGATATTATAGTGATGGTAGTATACTGTGTACATATACATATATGTACTGGCAGTATGGAAAGTGATTATTTAAAACATGCAGGATGAATCACGTGACGCGGCTGAAAGCAACCTGGTACTTTAACAACTGTTGTAGGATGTTGTAGAACCGGTTTGCTGGAAACGTTTCTGTTACGTACTGAACCTCCAGTGTTTCTAGACACGTGGTTTTTGCTCACCACGTATGTGTGTGTGTGTGTGTGTGTGTGTGTGTGTGTGTGTTTGTGTGAAACAGGAAGGACAATCCTGCACCAACCGCCCTTTTAATCCACTTTTTGTACACTCACAAAGATGAAATTGTCCTGATCTATAGTTTTATAGTTTTAATAAAGATATGGAGGAAAAAACTGACGTTCTTCGTCTCAGAAGAAGGAGAAGTTTCTCAGGAATCATGAGAAGTTTATGATTGGAGTCTCAAACTGACTGCAGGACTTTCTTCCTCCATCTGATCACTTGGACGGCCTGCACCAGGAACCTTCTTTACTGTTGATGTTTTAATGAAATGTTGATTTTATTTATTTATTGTTGGTGCTGATGAAATGTGCTGTCAGTGAAGACAAATCTCCCTACGGGATAAATAAAAATACATCTAAAATCTTTAAAACACTGTTGTACTGAAAAGTAATAAGTTCATAATTTTGATAAACAATCACAAAAGATTCGCCTTTTACATAAAAATTGTTCTTCAAGTAATTTTGTAATTTCTGGTTATGAGAGTATTTTTGGCAGCATTGTCAGAACTCTTGCAGAACTGTTACCAAGAGGTTTGATAAAACACTTTGTCATGAAGCAGTTTTAGATGTTCATTAGTATATTTAATCCATATCAGGTCAAAGATAAATAATAAAAGAGGTTCTGCATCAAAATATGTGTTTTCCTTTATGTTTTCAATCCAGTTCAGTTCAATCAGCTGGTGCCAGAACAACCAGTCTGGGGTTTATTAGTTGCTGTGTGCCATCACGCACCAGGATGAGTTACCACGACAACCCTGGTTCACAGAAAAACTCAGAAGGTTGAGGTTGTATAAGGAAGAGGACAAAAACAGATACAGACGTGTAGGCAGGGGTGTAGCACCAAATTCTGGGCCCTGTACACTCTCAATGTCAGTGGGCCCCTATCCATGCCTGCGAGGAGCGTGAGAGAAAAAAAAAAGGGGGGGGGGGGGGGGGGGTATTTATACAATCAACTACAATCAGATCAGATTATATTGATGAGTGGTTCTGAATTGATGCATTTGGCCTACTTGTGCTCAAATACTTAAAACATTAGGCTACATCTGGCTGCAATAAGTTGCAGAGGCAAAAATGTTTTAAGCCATTTTTCAGCCAGATGAGAAGAATAGCTAATTGTTTTTCTATGTTCTCACCACCCAGACCTATCTCTTTCTCTCTCTATTTATCTATCTGTGGCAAAAATCACAATCACAATCATTTTTGATTGATAGTGAGATCACAGTTATTTAACATGATTATTCATTGGCTTTGGTAACATCATGAATTTATTGAACATTGACAATAGCTTTTAAGCACAGCACTGCACCGCAATGCTAAGGCTTTTTACCAGACAAAAATAATAAATTGCGTTATTGCTCAATTAATATATAGAGATATAATATAAGATACGCACACACAAATAATATTGGAACAATAATACCCCCATAGAATATAGAAATAGCAGGCGGCTATTTATGTTTATTTTTGGTTTACAAGTGACAAAGTGGCAATACCTGCACGAACACTGTAAGGAATAAAAATACATTGGGAACACTGGAAACAGCACGCGTCATAAATTAACTCTAATCACATGATAGTGGCTTTTTTGATAGGCAAATGGTCACTAGGCTCCTCAGAAGTTACTATTGAACTGATTATTCTGCTTAATGGAGTCATTTTGAAAAGGACTGGAACTGAGAAACACTGAACTAATGCAATCATTAATTTTATCTATTTTCATCCACAAACACTGAGAGACTGAGAAGCACTTTTCATGGTTCCGCATGAGACCTGCACAACCGTCCATTTATTATCATATTTGTTGCTTCATGAACCTGGACAAGTTTATAAAACCATCTCCAAAAGAATATGGAGTTCAACATACGACAGAGAGATGATTTAGGACAGTTGTCAGTCTTCCCAGACTCCCGGGGACCTGAATCAAGGATCCCTGCTCTTTATGTTTAACACGTGTCCATTGGTTTAAACACCTAACAACTAGGAATTAAGTCGTTCCACAATGTGAAATGGAAAATAAAATGAAAAACAAGCATCACTCTCCCAGTTTCTGCATATAACTTCAACATTGCAGTAAAAAGAAAATTTAGAACCAAAAACAGGCCTAAAACCTATTTAATCAATAACTTTTAGCCATTGTATGGTATAATCTGTTTATTTCCTGATCAATATTATGTTCTGCTGTGAGGATCATAAACTGTGGGATTTATTTAACTCAATTCTTGCAAACATCTCATCAGCTGAAAGAAACTGTAATTGTATATATTAATAATATTATATATTAATGATAATACTTTAGACAAATCACCTTCCATGTTGAGTTTATTTCTGAGTCTGTTTTAAGATAAAGAATCTCCTGGACGGAGCATCACCACATCATTCAGAGCTGGGGAAGAAGTCAGATGACGACCAGATGATGTTTTTGCATGTTGCAACTCAAATGATTGTTTTGTCATTTCTTTTTGATGGTTCACTACCGTAGGGAAATGTTATTGTTGCTTCTTCTTGGTTTCTATGACGTTCAAAACAAATGAGACAGGCCTAGTTCAGGTCAGATCAGGGTTGGTGAGTCCTGGTCCTGGAGGTCCAGGTCCTGCACGTTTAGGTGTGATTAGCAGCAACATCCAAGACCAACAGCTGGAACCGCTGCTCTTCAGGTCAGCGCTGGACTGCAGAAGCTGCCAGACGCTGCTGAGCTCGGCGTTACGGTGATGGTCTGGGTTTTGCAGCCGCAGGACCTGGGGAGTTTCATATATTGATTGTTGAGGTTCTATTTACTTATGTATGCCAAAAAGAAGATTTTTCTGTTTTATACAAATCTAATATATAAAAACTAACCTCTGAACTAACTAACTAACCTTCATCCTCTCAACCGCCGCAGGTCATCTCATGCTTGGAATTGAATTAAAGCTGAGGTTTAATACAATTTATTGAGTCTATCTCCTTTGCTGTGGTGTTTTACAGCGAACAATATACACTTACAATAAAATAAGTTCCTCTTTAGACAAAAAATTATAACAAACAGGGTTTCATTGGAAAATAAGTGAACTGATCTGGACCTCGAACTCTTTCAAGCTCTTTTTAAATATCTTTATCGGGAAGGTCAAACCGAACACATCATCCTCGGTGTGAAATGTGTAAATCTGGCAAGAATGTATTCTACATTTAAATAACTGTTTACCACAAAAAACACGTGTAAAGTAAACAAGTGTAAACAAATTTCAGTTTATTTACATACAGTAGTGTCTATTACAACACAAGTTGTCTCGGATCTTCCCAGAGACGCCCAACATAACAAGCAGCGTGACATGCATAGAAACCATAAATACTGAAGCTTGAAATGAAAAACTGTAATGTCCAAAAAAAAGCTTTGAAGAATTACTCCAGAGTTAAAACAGGCCTTGTGATATTACTGGATGGTAATGAGAATGTGGATCGAATCCATTTAAAGTTAAATCAGTTATGTTACAAACATCTTAAAACAATAGCCCACAGGGCAAGTAGTGATGCCACTAAATATTTCCTTTTCTAAACCCCTGACGAGACTCAAAAGTTCCCCTCATGTAGTAGTGGGCTGTAATTCTCCCTTTGCGAGGGAAGAAAGTGGCCGTATTTTCCGCATTATAAGGCGCACCTTCAATGAATGACGTATTTTAAAACCTTTTCCATATATAAGGCATTATAAGGCGCTACAGTAAAGGCTGGGGTTACGTTCTGCATCCATTAGACGGTGCTGCGCTAAAGGGAATGTCAACAAAACAGTCAGATAGGTCAGTCAAACTTTATTAATAGATTACAAATCAGCTTTCTGACAACTCCATCCACTCCCAAAATGAATAAACAACTGTTTTATTATTTTCGAGTTGCGAGACCTGTTGCGGCTCAATATTGATCCTTATATAAGGCGCACCGGATTATAAGGCGCAAGGTCAGTTTTTGAAAAAATTGAAGGCTTTTAGGTGCGCCTTATAGTGCGGAAAATACGGTATTTAAAGATGTCTACGTAGCTGAAAGGTTGGGCAGGTGTTTCTCCAATTGAAAATAGTTTTAGATGCTAACCTGCTTCCAAACACCCTGATCCAGATGACTGTGTCATTGACCGAGCTGTTAGTGAATCAGGTGCAGCAACGCTCCAGGACCAGGGGCCTCGTGTGCAAAGAGTGCAGCCCACAAATAACGTGCGTACGTCGCTTTCTACACTCACGGTCGGATGTTCAAAAAGTGACTTGTTGCTGCAACACTCTGTGTTCTTATTTTCTCACGTTTGCATCTCGATAATCACGTTGGAATAATTTATTTCTGCAGCGGAGGAATCAGATTGTGATGCTTCATAAATATCATTTCATGCGGTTCACATTGTTCCACTTATGGGAGGTGATCGTGGACACGTCGTCTGTAAGACTGAAAACACACGTGTACATTGGGCTTAATCTGTTAGTATTTCAATAATTTCACCACAAAACGGAACAAGGAGCCTTTTTTTCGTCCCACCAACTTAAGTTATGGTGTCGATTCTTGAAATACAAACAGGAAAAAAAAGAGTGTAATGATGCAATACTGAATACTGAATATTAACATTCACAAACCCGTGCAAACATAATAAACTCACAACTTTACACGGAACGCAACACAAAACAAGGAACGGTACCCATAATGCAATGCGTCAACACAACTACAAGCATGTCATTCTGTTGTCACAGCTTAAATCAGAGGAAATCATTTTATGAATTGTTTTTCCAGCCTTAACTTCTGACAGGAGCGTATCGAGTTCACGGTCAATGTTTTTTTTCTTAATTTTTTCACTTGATTTTGTAAGTTCTTTGATATTTATCCTCATCAGCATATTCAAATCCATCTACTTGTGGGTGTCGTGCTCCCGCATCCACGTTCAATTTCACGTTGGTTGTGATGTTCAAATGAAACGTGTGTGGATTTGGGCGTACGCACAGTTTTAAACATCTGAATTTCTTTTTGCGTACGCAAGGATTCACAATGAGGCCCCAGGACCGGGAACCAGTGGTCTCCCAGGCTGATTTAACTCGGGAGTATTCCTTTAATTCATTTCTGGGAAAACAAGTAAACTAAATACTGAAAATAAAACAAAAGATAAGTATAAGCAGAGGCAGCATAATAGAATAAAAAACATGTGCACATTTTGAAATGTCAGTTCTTTGATCTGTTGTCCCACTAAGCAGTGCACTCAGGAGGTCTCAGTGTTTTGGTTGGCCGCTACAATCCTACCCTTCCTTTTAGCATAATCTAGTCTTGTAACTACAGCCGATACGTTCAACGGGTTCAAGCTTTTCCAGGATGAAACGGTACCTGAAGAAAGAGGTGGTCAGTGCAAAAGAGCCCGAGAGGCTCGTGCAGCGACTTCAGTCAAGTCTCACGGTTTACTGAGGAGGACAGACCGTGACTGATGTTGCAGGATTGAACTGGAACAACGAGTTTACAGGGAAACTGATGGCACTTTTCCACTAGCACCTACTCATCTCAACTCAGCCTGGTTTCTTTTCCATAACAATTCCGCTCCTGGAGCAGAAGTAGGAGGTTGGAGCGAAGCTGCTGTGACGTATTTGATTGTGTGATCTAAACTAAGAAGACAACACTAAAGATGTAGAACCTGGAGGAGATGATAAATGTGCTGCTGGGTCTGTGGCTTGTGTTTCATATCAAGTTAAAAAATGAGAGTGAGAGAAGCTTCAAGCAGCGCCGCTTTTTAATGTTTTTTAGTTTGTCTCGGCGCTGCTAAAAAGCCAGCTGGAGCCGCGAGCAGCTATGAAGTGACAGAGCTCCTGGTAGATCTGGTCGTTCCTTATCGCCGTCTAGATCCCTTTTTAATTCTCTCCTCAGCACCAGGTTTATGAACATCTGCACCTCAGAGTTGGATCACCAAACAGACTTCTGCTGGTTGAATAAAATGAACAAGAAGCCGTCAGAGTCTCTTTCACTGATGTCACATCCTGACTGAGACGTCTGACTCCAACCCCCCGACCAATCGGTGGCCTGTAGTGTGATGACGTCAGATAAAGCCGACTCAGCAGCTTAGAACCTCAGCAGAATAGATACAGAAAAGTATCTACTCAGCACGTTAGACCCCTAGTGGAGAAGAATGAAACCGAGTAGGTTCTAGTGGAAAAGCGCCGTAACTCAGTCTGTGTAGTCAAACATTCCTGATTCAACTGTGTTCATCTCATTATGACACAATATCACCAGTTTGTTCCTTAGTGGGCCGGTAGGTTTATGACATGCAGACTTCATCTATAAGAAACTGATTTACATGTGAACCTGAATATGTGAGGTGTATAAGGAACGGAAAATTAGCTACATTCTCCTTTGTTCATAAAAAGTTCACTCTCACAAAATTATCAGTTTAAAGTGCATGTTTTCTTAATTCAAGTATTTTTTTCCAAAGAAGAAATGTGTCATTGATTGTTAATAGATACGTGGACATACGTGGATTCAAACGTTTTAACGTCTGCCATAATACTTCATTTTTTTTTTTTTTTAACGCCCTCCAAACCTTCACATAAACCATCTGCGTTTTAACTGAGCCTAGAATGTTTATTCTTGGTTTTTTTAATGTTCATAAAACTAGACGCTTTGGCGGAAATGTGAGTGCACTGCTCTGTGGTACAAATCCAACACTGAAGGAAACCGTATCAAAGTAGATGTAAATGTCTGAGGTAGTCCACAGGGATCTACACCAATCCTCTATAACAGGGGTGTCCAACCCTGGTCCTCAGAACCTGTCCTGCAGGTTTAGATCAGGATGTCCAAGTCAGTCCTCAGGACTCCTGTCCTGCAGGTTTAGATGTTCCCCTGCTTCGGCACACCCTGATACAAACGTCTGTGTCACCAACAGCGGGACAATGCAGGACAGTTTCCCCCGAGGACCAGGGTTGGAGACCGTGAAGTTAGAGGCAGCGTAGCTTCATCCTGTCCTGCAGCTTATGTACCAGCATAAGACACCAGTCCATCACACAGCTCTGCTACAGACAAAACGTTCAACCAAACATGACTGAGCTGTGGAAGGAAACTGGAAGCCTGAGCTGGCCTGAGGAGAACGTTGAAGCTTCACATGGAAAGATTACAGACTTCACAGCGACGGAGTACGAGTGCTACCGTCAACACGACAAGGGAGACCAAACTCGCATTGATGCCATATCTTCCCCGGCTCGCTGGCTTTACGGTCTCCGGCGTAGTTTCAGTCCTGGTTGCTGCTGAAAGAGGAGAGGAGGGTGGAGTTTACTGCTGACAGATTTACACTGTTTGACTTGTTACTCTGAGGTTAATGAACAACGTAGAGCAGGGCTGGCCGACCCTGGTCCTGGAGAGCTCCTATCCCGCGTGTTTCAGATCAGGGTAGCATCTAAAATGTACAGGACAGGGGGCCCGGGACCAGGACTGGGAAACACCGCCCTAATATACAAAATGTAAGCGTTATTAGTTCCAAAGATCAAAGGAGACATGTCAGACATTCAAACATGTTCACAATACGGTGTATTCTACATCAGTAGTGAGAAATCCCAACCCTTGAACTAGATCAGGGGAGTCCAACTCAAGTCCTGGAGAGCTCCTGCCCTGGAGGGTTTAGGAAAGTTTATTCCTAGTCAACAACACGGTGATTCAAGGTGCTTCACAAACACATTAAAACACAAATATAAAGCATGATTTAAAGGAGCTTGAGGCTCCTTTTAAGAAATGAGACTCTCTAGCGCCACCCTTCACCACGACGGCCGTTGGGGGTACTGCAGCCAACAGTGAAGCCGGCACGGGAGAACGGGGAGAACGCACATGCAGCGTCATGTGACGTCACATCCGCAGGACAGCGCGGGAAATTCGGGACCGAATTGCAGCACATTTTGCAGCACACAGCCTGTTCAAGGCAATGGAGAGATACACTAGAGAGCTCATTCTTTTGGGTTTGGAACGCTTCATCTGACATTATTACTAGAAAACTTAAAATGTATACGGATTCTTTTCATAAATCCTGCCTCAATCCGGCCTCAAGCTCCTTTAAAGTTTAAACCAAACTGAATCTTCTAAGACCTGAGGACTATAACCCACACAGGTAGAATTAGGGCTGTCAGTTTAGCACGTTAATTAGATTAATTAATTACACTGCTAATTAACACGTTATGAAAATTAATGCAATTAATTATGAGTGGCAAAATGCGTGATTATTTTATATTTGGCCCATTGAGGGACCCGTAGATCACTACTTCCCACCTGCTGCTAGTCAAACTAACAAAACAGGTGACAGACCTGGACGACTCAGGGGAGCGACTCAGCAAATCTCTGCTAGGGCCTTTGAACGGAAAGTTTATGTATAAAAAGAAAGAAGACAGGACTATCCACAAGAACCCGGTGATTTGTACATTTTGTAAAAAAGAATGTTCCTATCAGCGGAGCTGCTCCAGCCTGAATTATCATTTAAACGCTAAACATGTCCGGACTAGTTCCACTGTAAACGTTACAGCTACTAGTACTTGAATTGCTGTATTGAGTCAGCTTTAGTTTTAATTTTGAATTGAGAGTCTGCTTAAGTGCCTATTTGAGACTCAGCCTTATTTTATTTCAGAATTTTATTTATTTAACTGTATTGTATTGCATTTTGGAATAATGCACCTGGTCTAATTGGTTTGCTGATGTGCTTGAGCTTTTTCTTTTGAATTTCATTTATGAAACACACTTCACCAATAAAAATGTGGATTTTAAATCTTCTCTACTTAGTGTATTCAATTGATTAGTCATGCACTGCAATTTTGCAATGTCCTAGAATTCCAATTCTTTTTTTGGGGACCTTTAGCAGACATGATATTAAAATGCAATTAATTAGATTAATTAATTATAAATCCTGTAATTAATTAGATTAATTTTTTTAATCGCCTGACAGCACTGGGTAGAATATAATTACGTTTTAAAACTCAGATTTAAAAGCATCAGTGTGGAAAATAATTTAAAAGCAGTAAATAAAGACAAACAGACATCAGTTAAAAATAGTTAACAAATGAGATGCAAGAAATGAAGGTTCACACCCTGAATGAACGAGATACTATACCCTCAGTCGTTGAATTCCTCAAATATTTACTTCGTAAGCTTTGAAGTAAATGAATCTGATGTACTTTACTCAGGAGCAAAGTGATTATATATATATATATATATATATATATATATATATATATATATATATATATATATATATATTTTAAGGCTGGGACTTTAGCGCGTTCATTTCGATTAATTGATTACAGAAAAAATAGCGCGCTAGAAAAAATAGCGCATTTTAATCGCATTAGTTTTTTCCCCTCGGAACGACTTTCACACGGACGGCGCACCAACCAACGTGCATTGAGTGTTACAGTGAAGTGTGGCCGTCGTCATAACACAAGCTAAGGTGTTACCACACACGTTAAAGATGAATGTAGGAGCCGTATTTAAGTTTATTTACTATTTTTGTTGTTTACTAACAAAATATGAAGTGTGCGCCTTCATCCCTCCTCAGGTGGGGAGGATGGCGCTAGTCTTTAAGTTGGTGGTGGTGACGTATGACGGGAAAGGCAGGGACAGCAGGAAACCGTCATGGGCCGGGTTTCCCAGATCCAACCTCTCATAAGGATTTAAGAGAGGTTCAAAGAAGGTTTGAACTAAGAGAGAACCCTAAGATACGGGTGTTTCCCAGATGACTTCTTAACACCGTCCTTTAGTTTCGCTCTTTCAGAAGCTCTTTGGAGGAGCTGTCCGGTTCTGAAACCAAATCAATCGATGCCAGGCAAATCGATCACCGATCACTATCAGCGCATTTTCACACGCAGCACTGCTGCCTAACGCACTAATTCACTGCTGCCTGTGCGTTATAATAAAAAATTAAGATGATAAATATAATTCAATTACCCTTTTTCATCCAAACGGTGCGTTACTCCGTTATTTCTGGCTACAGTGAGGCTTTTTTTCCCCACACGCAGAAACCGGGAGGAAACGTGGTGGGCGTGTGTGTGCGTTCAAAAACATGAGCCAAGAGAAGGCGAGTTTCGGCAATCGCAACGTGGAATTACAGCAATCCCTGGTTTTTCGCAGGGGTTATGTTCCAAAAAGAACCCGTGATAAGTGAAATTCTTTTTACAATTATAGAGGGCTTCAGATTGCAGAGAATAGATCATCCCCGCCACGCACGTATTCCTCCTCTTCTGAATGATGCGGCATCCCGACTCGCGCTGTATACAGCGCGAGTCGGCAGGTGGGTTTTTTCAAGAGAAGAAAATAGTTATGGGTCGTTGTCTTCGCTCTTTTTTCTTCTGGGCAAAAAGATTCTTTAATATAAACCGACACCATTGATTATATTTGAGACTGTAATGAACGATTCATCAAAGGATCTCGTTCTTCAGCTGCTGCTTCCCTGTCATCACATAGGTGCGCTCGGGCACGGCGCAGGTGTCCCGGCTGCCTGACAGCCCGGTCCGACAGCACGTCCAGGGGATTGAAGTGCTGACGCACGAATGCGTTCATAAAAACAGTTCTGCTTCGCGCACGGTGACGCGGTTGATTTGCAGCGAGAATATGCTGTATAGCAGCCAAATCATCAATAAATAAATAAATAAATGATATTCATGATGATCGTTTTATTTGTGCGTAAAGCATAAAGCATATACAGGAACACACTTGTTATTCCTTATTTTTCTTTTTTTCCCCCTTTGCTGTCACCAATAAATGCTAAACAATATAAATCTAAAGTATAAAATAGATCAAAATTTGTGCGGGGTGCATTGTTTTAATATCTCATTGCTTGGTGTGATATTGATTTGCCTGACGCGGCTGGATCTGTGAGTCTTTGTTCACTAAGATGGTTGTAAAGACTGGGTCAGCAGCATCTTTCATTTCCTTCTTAATGAAAGAGATACTTAAGCTAAGAGCAACTCTGGGAAACGCGATTTTTCTTCTTAAGAAGGTTTGAAAGAAGTCTTTCGCTGTTAAGAACTACTTAACTGATCTGGGAAACCCGGCCATTGACCGCAGCTTCAGGATCAGCAGGGGAATGGGACCTTCTGACAACCACTGTTAAAACTCAAGGACATTAATTTCATCTTTATTTAAAGTTTGTTATTTTTACAATAAATTCTAAGCATCAGGAAATCACAACGCTCTTTGGATTCATTTAAAGAACAGCTGGGAGTCTGACACACTGCTTAAGCCTTTCCATGTGGCAAGTAAAGAAACAAGGAAAACTCATTAGATTTTCGTCAATGACGAGCTGTGACTCTTAACTGGAGGACTTTTTGAGGATTAAAGAAACAGACAACTGAGTGAAATATTGCTAATTGCTTTATCTCTGTTCAGGCCTCTAGAGCAACAGACAGGTGTTCTTCTGAAAAAAAAAAAAAAACTTATTTGTTAAATCTCTGCTCAGGCCTCTGAAGTTACAGACAGGTTCTCTGTTTTCTAATGAGTTTCCATGTTCTGGAATGTACTTGAAACAGTTGAAAGTATTTTGTTATATTTAAGTGTTTACAGAAGGTCCTTGACTATAGGCTACCTGTCTCATTCAATGTGCATACTGAATATATTTAATTTACTGCACCTTATAGCAAATTGCACTGATTTGTTTCATAAACTGTTTCATAAATTTAACATATGTTTTCACTAGTCAATCATTCACTCGTATACAAAAATCCATTTGAAACAAACAAAAAAAGGAAATCTCATTGTTCTCAAGTCTAAAATTGATATGCGATCAAATTGCGATTAATTAATTACAAAGCCTGTAATTAATTCGATTAATTTTTTTAATCGAGTCCCAGCCCTAAATATATATATATATATATATATATATATATATATATATATATATATATATATATATATATATATATATATGTATGTATGTATGTATGTGTTAAATTGGTTGCACATAAGAACTGTATATCAATAACCTGTTTTTATCATCATGTATCTCACCGCTGCTCCTGTTGATGTCACTAATAAACTTAATTAACATAAGTATAAGTTACGTTTCAAAGTTGTAGGTGACATTTGTCATTTCAACTTACCTGTAACATTGAGGTAGAATGTTGTGGAGTTGTTTTTTCCATCAGCAACCACCACACACAGGTATTTTCCTGTGTCGTTGAGTCTCACGTCCATCAGAAGGAACTGGATTTGTCCATTCTTGGCGAGTTCTCGGCCCCAGACCAGTCGACCTTTGTAGGATTCATCCATGTAGGTTGGATCCTCAACTCGTCTGCTGTCAAACCAGTAAAGAATCTTCATGAACGTCACATTCATCAGGTCAATGTACAGGGACTTTGCTCCGCTGGCATCGGCGGGGTAGGGGCAGATCAGGGAGATGTTTTGGTGCTCTATTCCCTCAATGACCTTCTCAGGGAGCAGAGTTTCACCTGCAGGAGTCAACGAGAAACAGAGATACAAAATGAGAGAAACCCAGAGGGATCAAACAAAGCTGTGACCGGGTCACGTCTTCACACAAACGCTCGTTTCAGAGTTCAGGCACCACTGACCAGGTCCTTGTGCTCACCAAATCCCACCTGTCCGGTCTGTGGTCATCTGAACCAAAAAGCATGTGTTTGCAGAGTAAAAACAAATGTTGGGAGATGTAACAACAAATCTAAGAGCAAAAAGAAAAAAAGAAAACACTAAAAACAAATGCTTCTTTTCCAAGGAATCCCACAGATGATGCATCCGGTGTCAACCCCTGGATTAACAGCAGACGCCACGTTTACACATAGCCGGGTATTTACAAAAACGGATATTTCCCCCTCTACGTTTTGAAAAATACCATCATTTACACAAACCCGCATGAATACGCTGTTTAGGTGCTATGAGCAGCCAAACCTACAGGGGGCAGTGTAACGAGAAGATGAAGTCATGCTAGCCAATCAGAATCCTGGAAAAAACATCAACAAATGACATGTGGCCAAACAAATTGTAAACACAGGTCGCACACATTACGCTAGTGACGTTTCTGTTGCATAATGTGACGTTCTGAAGCCTAAGGGCCAGTCCCAATCCCCCCACTAGTCCTACTTTTCAGCCCTACCCCTAAATTTTGCGCGTTCCCGTGAGGGTAGTGGTGTCCCAATTCCTCTTTGCATCTAGGGGTAATGAGCATATTGAGGGCTAGTGTGTATGAATCCAGTCCTTCACAGCTAGGGATTTCAGATGCTGACTCCTAGGGCCAGAAACATTTCCCAGAATGCTTTATTTCATCATTTGCAAACTGAATCGAACAAAAAAACATGCCGGACATTTGTCATTTTTAGTGAATAAAATCAATATTTTGAGTGAGTTTCTGCATAAAAATGCATTTTGATTACATTTTTAGCGAGAAATATATATTTTACTTTCATAATATTCACTCCTACGCCGTAGGCTCTGCGTCGATTTAACGCGGAACCATAAATCAGCTCCCGAACCGGCTTCTTATCATCCCCGAAAACTTCGGAGCAAATTTCTTAACAGGCGTTATTTGGATAAACTGAGCCCAGGTTGGGGATCTTAACGGTTACTTTTACGCCTGAAAAAATATTAAAACTTAATAAAGTGGCATATTAACAGCGCTACAGCGGAAATTAAAACAGCTTTTAGCTCTGGGCTTCCTGATATGGTGTGACGTTTGTGCAAACGTAACTACGCAGTCGCTTACGTACCCGAACATAAACCACGCAGTGATGTAGCAAGTGGTGTCCCAATCCCTAGGGAAGATTACAATGGCCCTACTCATTTTTAGGGCTAGTGGTAGAAAGTAGGGGGCGTATTGGGATTGGCCCTTAATCTCCGTTTCCCTCTGATTGCAAGCAAACGTGAAGACGGAGTTTTTGCAAATCTCAACTTTGGCCGGAGTTTTCAGAAATTATCGTTTTTGGTGACTTTGAGCTAGAGCTGGGCGATATGGCCTTTTATTGATATCTCGATATTTTTAGGCCATGTCACGATACACGATATATATCTCGATATTTTGCCTTAGCCTTGAATTAACACTTTGATGCTACAATCACACCAGTATGATGATTCTATATGTCTACATTAAAACATTCTTGTTCATACTGAATTAATATATGCTCATTTTAAACTTTCATGCAAAAAGGGGGAATAAGTCAAATTTACCAAAACTGTATTTATTAAACAGTTAATAAGCAGTGAGTGGCACAAACATAAAAAGTGTCACTTCAAAACAGAAAGTGCACGTTGCATCTCTCTGACTACCGTCTGAAGAACATCTGCTAAGAACATGTTCTGGTCCCGGTTTTACCTGGATGAGCTGCTCTGAGCAGGAGGGGCCTTTAGAGCACCTTTATTAACCCTAACCTAATTGTATGTGTAGGGACTGCATTGAGCAGCTAGCCATTAGCATGAGGCCACACTACCTGCCGCGGGAACTCTTGCACGTTATCGCGATAACTCATATGTCCCGCCCTCTGCTAATGCCGACGCAGCCCGCGATGTCCTGCACAGCAGTGTGAGCAGGCTGCAAACACAGCACCCACATGCCCTCCTCCTCATTACCGGGGATTTTAATCATGCCCCTCCCTCATCCACACTTCCAACTTTCAGCCAGTATGTCACCTGCAGCACCAGAGGAAATAAAACACTGGACCTTTTTATGCCAACCTTAAAGAGGCATATACATCATCCCCCCTCGCCCCCCTTGGAAGATCTGATCATGATCTGATACACCTTCTCCCCCTGTATCAGCCTCTGGTGCACAGACAACCAGCAGTCACCCACACCAGACAGATCTGGTCTGAAGAGTCTCTGGAGACTCTTCAGGACTGTTTTGAGACTACCGTGTGGGATGTGTTCTGTGAGGACCACGGGGACGACATCGACAGTCTCACCAGCTGTGTCACGGACTACATTAACTTTTGTGTAGACTCCACCATACCCACCAAGACAGTTAGAGTATTTGCAAACAGCAAACCATGGATCACCCCTGAGATTAAAGACCTGCTCAGGGACAAAAGGAGGGTCTTCAAATCAGGAGACAGGGACCTGCTGAAGACGGTGCAGAGGGACCTGAGGAAGAAGATCAGGGAGGGGAAGAGCAGCTACAGGAGGAGGATGGAAGACCAACTGCAGCGGGACGACATCAGCGGGGTCTGGAGGAGCCTGAACACCATCTCAGGACGTAGCAACTCCAGACCTGCGCTGGACAGGGACCAGGAGTGGGTGGATGACCTGAACCGGTTCTTCAACCGGTTTGAACAACCAGACACCCCTCCCACCACCCACCCGGCCCTGCTGCAACTTCCCCCGACTGGAGCCTCTTCTGCTCCAAGGACTCTCACCTCAACCCCCCTCCCTGCTACTCCCCCTCCACAACCCCCCAGCCCACTCTCAACTCCACCGAACCTACCAACCCCCCTCCCTGCAACCCCGCCCAGAGCACCCACCACCCCCCCACCCAGTCCACCCACCACCCCCCCGCCCAGCGTGGTGCTCTCCACAGCCCAGGTGGAGAGAGGACTGGCCAGGCTCAAGGCGAGGAAAGCAATGGGTCCTGATGGCATCACCTCCAGGCTGCTCAGATCCTGCTCCAGGCAACTGTGCAGGATCGTGGAGCACATCTTCAACATGAGCCTGAGGCTGCACAAGGTACCACAGCTGTGGAAGACGTCCTGCGTGGTACCGGTGCCCAAGTCATCTCGCCCAAGCGACTCCAGCCACTAGCGGCCGGTGGCCCTGACATCCCACCTGGCGAAGACCCTGGAGAGGCTGGTCCTCCACCACCTGCGCCCCCTGGTGAGCTCCACCGCCGACCCCCTGCAATTCGCCTACCGGCCGAGCATCGGAGTTGAGGACGCCGTCATCTTCCTCATGCAGAGGTCCCTGGCCCACCTGGAGCGGGCTGGAAGCACTGTGAGGATCATGTTTTATGATTTCTCCAGTGCCTTCAACACCATCCAGCCAGAACTGCTGGGGGACAAACTGCACCATGCTGGAGTCTGCCAGCAGCTGACATCATGGGTCCTAGACTTCCTCACAAACAGACCACAGTTTGTGAGGACAGGAGGTTGTGTGTCTGACACGGTGGTCTGCAGCACCGGAGCTCCACAGGGGACCGTCCTGGCCACCCTCCTCTTCACCGTCTACACAGCCGACTTCACCCACTACACATCAACCTGCCACCTCCAGAAGTTCTCGGACGACTCCGCCATCGTCGGTCTCATTAACAACGGAGACGAGACGGAGTACCGAGAACTGAATAACAGATTTGTGGACTGGTGCCAGCGGAACCTCCTCCAGATTAACTTCCGCCGGCGCAAAGTCCCCCCCTCGCCGGTGAACATCCAGGGAACGGACATAGAGATTGTGGACTCTTATAAGTAAATGGGTGTTCACCTGAACAATAAACTGGACTGGACTGTTAACACTCAGGCTCTCTACAAAAAGGGCCAAAGCCGACTCCACCTGCTGCGCAGACTGAGGTCCTTTGGAGTGAGGGACGGCCTCCTGAGGACCTTCTATGACTCTGTGGTGGCGTCGGCCATCTTTTATGGGGTGGTCTGCTGGAGCAGCAACATCACTGCAGCGGAGAGGAAGAGACTGGACAAGGTGGTGAGGAAAGCCGGCTCTGTCCTGGGCTGCAGTCTGGACCGGGTGGAGGTGGTGGGGGAGAGGAGGATGGTGGCTAAGCTGTCCTCCATCATGGACAATGTCTCCCACCCCCTTCATGAGACTGTCAGAGCCCTGGAGAGCTCCATCAGTGACCGGCTTCGTCACCCACGATGCACCACCGAGAGGCATCGCAGGTCCTTCCTCCCCGCTGCCATCAGACTGTACAACCACGCCTGCTCTCAGTAGCCAGTGGACAATAATATGACAATAAGATGTGCAATAATATAAGATGTGCAATATCTGCCAATCTGCCAGTCTACCTCACAACACTCCACCTGCTTTTTCTGCACCGTTTCTTCTTTCAACCAACTGTATATACTGTTCATATTCTGTGATTATACATATTTTGAATATATTTTTTTATATATTTTTTATTTCTGACTTTTCAGTCTTTTTACCCCTCCCCTGCATGTGTGTGCTAAGTGTACTGCTGACGACAAAAATAAGTTTCCCCACTGAGGGAGAAAATAAAGAATATCTTATCTTATCTTATCTTCATCCTCTCCTCCTTTACTTTGGATCACTTTTACTTACTTTTAGAAATATGACGTCATATAGTCTTGTTTGACTTTGTTTCAATGATAGTGAATGATTTCATGTGACCACATTTAAGCAACACTAGGTGACGTTTCTCAGCCCTGGAAGAGAAAAGCCTGAATTATGGTTCCGTGTTAAATCGACGCAGAACCTACGGCGTAGGGTACGGCGTAGGGTACGGCGTAGGGTACGGCGTAGGGTACGCGGCGACGTGCACTTACGCCGTAGGCTCTGCGTTGGTGTAACGCAGAACCATAAATCAGCCTAAAGGCCCGGCTGCGCGCGTCGCGCTGAGCGGCTCCTCGGCTCTCCGGAGAGCCGTGTGCGTCGTGCAAGGAGAAAACATCCCCTCCCGTCTTTATTAAACCGTCCCAGTTTGCTTTGAAAAGAGTCAGTCGCGCGTAGCAACCGCGCGGATGAGCTCACGGCGCAAACAGGCCGAGTTTGGGAAAGTTAAAGTTAAGTTAAAGTTAAAGCGGGGGTGGAAGTGACCGGCGGTCCCGGACAGCAGCGCTGACACCAGAAGGACCTATGATAACGCAGACACGACAGCACGTGACTGACGTATCTAACTAGGTGCGATTGTTTTACGTCTCAGAGAAGGAGAGACGAGACGATAAAGTGAGAAAAGTCTGTAATTTAATGCCCGCGGCTAAAAGCAAATGCGTGACAATGTATACTCGAATATTCACGATAGAGTCATTTTGTACATCGCACAGAGTAGAAGCCGAGATACATCGACTATACTCGATATATCGCCCAGCCCTACTTTGAGCTCCGTTTTTTCGTGTAAACGAATGGCCAAAACGCATGAAAACACCACCATTTTTGCTATGGGACAAGAGATAAACAACACCGGTGCCTTCAGAGATGGTATGTTAGTTCAGTGTTTCCCAACGCTGGTCCTAACGGCTCTTGTCCTGGATGTTTTAGATCAGTGGCGGTCAACCCCGGTCTTCAGGGCAGGTAAACCAGCTGAGCTGAGGACCAGGGTTGAACTGTGATGGATGCTACCCTGCTTCAGCACACCAGATTAATGGTCCTCATTAGCTCGTTATCCAGGTCAAGTCTGATGACAGTCGTGTCTATCAGGGTGCTGATGAAGCAGGGAACCCTCCAAGACATGCAGGACTGCAGCTCTCTAGGACCAGGGTTTCTGACTCCTGTGCTACAGCGAAGGTCAGGGTCTAATTTTAGTCCTTGAGGACCAGAATTGAAGACCCAGAGGTCAGAGAGGTCACATGGTTGAGTTTTACTTCCTAAAATCAGACAAAGGACACATAAACCATTTAAAACCTGCAGGACAGAGGGCCCCGAGGACCAGGGTCACTTTTTTATTTCAAAGGAAAAAGAGCAACATACCTGTCACTGTCACAGCCCAGAGCAGGATGAGCCAAACAAAAACTTGAAACATCCTCCAGAAAACACAACTGCAAACACAAAAACAATAGCAAGGTTGCTTTATTGCTCGGATGTAATCATCTCCTTTAACTACTACTACAGGTTTGCACCTTTATTTTAGTCTCACAAAACATTCTTGTTTACTTTGACTTCTTAGTTGACTGAGAGTTAGTTTCACAGAAAACAGTAACCTTGGATTTACATTCACGTACATGATACAGAGAAAGTATCACAACTGAACAAAAGTAAATTAAATTATACTTACAGAAAAAATGTAATACATGTAACAATACAAACGTAAATTGTTGAATTATCAGGACTGTACCGATTATTTTCTGATATTCCAACTGAACTTTTGTATGAAAATAAAGAGTTGCATCTTATATTCCTGAAAATAGACAGCTTTCAATAGATGTATTACATTAATTCAGTTTTCTAGTTACTCACCAGGGCAGAACAGTTGCACTCAGCGGCTGCATGATGTCAGTAAAGCAGTCTGATATTCTCCCCCGATGCACCAAAACACCTGAAACAGTTGTTTACAGTTAGTCCATGATCAATCAATCAATCAATGACTTTATTTGTCCCCAAGGGGGCGATTAGTTTCGCAAAAAAAAAAAAAGAGAAGCACACAATGGGTAAATATACATAAAATACACATAATAAATTACAATAATATAGACCTAAGCTTCCCCCACTACCTTTTCACCCACTACCTTTTCCTTCCTGCATTTAAAAGAACAATAGCGGAGGGAACTGTGGCCGGGTGGAGAGGTTGACGGGACACGCACCTGTGTCCCATCCACCTGAGTGGCTGCCACGCCTCCACCCGGCCTGCCTTTATAACGCAGAGCTGGAGAGCAGAAAAGGGTCGGAGGAGCTGCTGTCATGCGGTGTGCTTCTGCACTGTGTTGGGGTGTTGGTGATTTAACAAAATAAAAAGGGTCTGCACGTAAGCTCTGTGTCTCTCCATCCTTCGGGCGGGCCCCCGTGGCACGCACCCTGCCACAGGAACAAAGGAGTGTTTGTATCTGTTAGTCTTTGCAAAAGGGAGTCTAAGCAGTGTACCTGATGGTAGAAACTGAAACTGTTGATGTAAGGGATGTGAGCAATCAGACAATACGGAGTTTGCCTTCTTGATCAGCTGTTTGTTATAAAAGATCTTGTAATTTTTGTTGAGCCGACCCGATGATTTTACTGCTTAGACTGACAACCTTATTGAGCAAGTTTCTGTCTTTGACTTTTAAAGATTGAAACCAACAAATGAAAGAAAAAGTGATGACAGATTCGATGAAAGAACGATAAAACATAGACATCAGGGAAGAATCCACCTGGTATTTAGAAAGTTTTCGGAGACAGAAAAGGCGCTGCTGGCTTTTCTTATATAGCGAGTCTGAATTTTTCCCAAATGACAGTTTGTTGTCAATAATAGTGCCTAAATATTTGTAAGACTCAACTATTTCAACTTCTTCGCCCTCAATCACTTTTCTTACAGGAGAGGGCTGCACGCGTCTGAAATCGATACACATATCCTTCGTCTTAAAAATATTCAAAGATAAAAAAGATTCCTCGCACCATTTTAAAAAGTATTCAAACACAGGACCATGTGAAGTCTCAGTACTTTTCAGCAGGCTCACTAGAACAGTGTCATCTGCGAACTGATGTATGATGTCTTTTACCTCCACAGATCAAGACAATTATCAGTTTTAACTGTAAATTGACATGTTAACTAGGGCTTGGCAATTATAATTAAGTAAATTATCGTAATACTTTGCTGGCCGATTCGATATCCAAAATTTGAATATCAATTTTTTTTTTTTTTTTCAAATAATAAATCATGTTTCAGACGGGTAAATCCAGTGTGACTTTATCGTATTATTGGGATTAAATAATATTGTTAATTTTCATTTCATATTGTGTAAATTATATTAAAAAAAACATGCAAATATGTCGTAACTTTATCTTATATAGTTACAATAAAACGGCATTAATCAGGCCCTGTTTCCACGTAGCAAAAACTGTGGCGTTTTCATGCGTTTTGGACGTTCATTTACACTAAAACGAAGCTCAAAGTCATCAAAAATGATAATTTCTGAAAACTCCGGCCAAAGTGGAGATTTGCAAAAACTCTGTCTTCACATTTGCTTGTAAACGGAGAGAAACTGACATTTAGGCTTCAAAACGTCACATTATGCAACAGAAACGTCACCAGCGTCATGCGTGCGACCTGTATTTACAATTTGTTTGGCCACTGTCAATATTTTCTTGTATTTTACCCGTTTTATATTCTAAAGTCACACTTAAAAGTAACTCCACTTCGTCACTCCAAACGAAAGAGTCTCGTTCCATTGTATTGTGTTCATCATGTCTTCAAATTGATATCCTATGGTTTCTTTTTTTCAGACAAAGTTCCGACTTCTTACCTTCCGTCTGACAGTTTCGGCGGTTCTCCTTCCTTCCTCAGTAAGGAAGGAAGGAGGAAGGCGGGAGAACCGCCGAAACTGTCAGGTGGAAGGTAAAAAGTCGGAACTTTGTCTGAAAAAAAGAAACCATAGGATATCAATCTGAAAACATGATGAACACAATACAACTATTACGCATAAATTATGGAGAACAATGCGTCAAAGACTTTCGCCGCATCGAAGACACTCTTAGGAAATTAGCACGCCAAAGAAACCACCTCAGATTCAACCTCCGCTGTAAAGACGAAGGCACGGACTTACAGCAACAGCTGGAGAATTTTAAACACCGGTACCCCCAGAGCAAGGAGACGGAGGAAAAAATAGACGAGCATTTCAACAAAACACACGAAGAGGAATTCACAACCACAAAAAGACGCCACATAAGGAAAATACATTTGCTGATGGAAAAGGCTTTTTGCACGGCAAAAAGCGCAACAAAACACGCCGGTTAACGAAAAATGGATACAGAACGCGTCAAAATACACACTGACAACAGACGAACGGAGTGTGTTGTCTAAAGGACTCAACTACGCTCTTACACCCAAACACATCCCATATGAAGACTTCATACTGGCAACATAACTGGCATGCAAAAAAATACCGGACCAAGGGAAAAAAGCAGCACTACGCAACGAGGTAGCAGGCATTTTAAAACCAGCGCGACCACCAGCCAGGAACATCACCATGGAGGAAGCAAGAGCCATCAATTCTTTAATGAAAAATAAGGAAATCACCATTTTGCCGGCGGATAAAGGAAGAACCACAGTCATCATGGACAAGGAAAAATATGAAAAGCAGATGCAAGACATGCTGAATGACACCAACACCTACGAAATCCTCAAGAAAGACCCAACAGAAGAAAAGAAAAATAAACTCAAGGCGCTGTTAAAACCACTACTAAATGATAATAAAATAAACAAGCAAACATACAACCATCTGATACCCACAGCAAGCATCACACCGCGCATATACGGCACGCCAAAAATCCATAAAGCAGGAACACCACTACGCCCAATAGTGGACAGCATAGGTTCAGTCACATACAACTTATCAAAAGCAATTGCAGAAATAATAAAACCCATGCTAGGACAAACAGAACAACACTGCAATAACTCAAAAGAACTGGCAAAAGAACTTCAGAACATCAAGGTGGGCCGGGAGGAAATATTCATATCACATTACGTCATTTCACTTTTCACCAAAACACCAGTACAAGCAACTTTGGAAATTGTGCAAAACCAATTACAGAAGGACAGGAAACTCAAGAAACGCACCAACTTCACCACCCAGGACATCACACGGCTACTTCAGTTCATTGCCACATCCACATACTTCACCTTCAGGAATCAAATATACCGACAAAAAGAAGGCTTCGCCCACTGTCAGCCATAATGTGCAGCTTTTTTATGGAGGATTTGGAGGAAAAAGCCATCAAATCAGCACCCGAAGTGCTCAGACCCACGCTGTGGAAAAGGTACGTGGACGACATCCTGGAAAAAATAAAAACCGGTCAATCACAGGAACTTACAGCCCACCTCAACGCAAGAGACACCACCGGAAGCATTCAATTTACCCATGAAGAAGAGACAGACAGCACCATCGCATTCCTGGATATAAAAATACACCACACAGACAGCGGAGGTATCAAAATAAAAATCCACAGGAAACCCACCCACACCGATCAGTATTTATTATGGACATCAGAACACCCCACAGCTCACAAGATGTCAGTCATCAGAACTTTACACGAACGCGAACATGAATCAAACAAGCATTAAAAGCATGCCAATACCCACAGTGGGCCATAATAAAGGAGCAGAACAAGTGAGGAGGAAAGAAACGGAACAGAAAAAGAAGAAAAACAAACCCACCAAAAAGACCGAGGACAGAGGAACCGTGACTCTACCGTATATCAGAGGAATCACGGAAAAAATACCGAGAACCATGCAAAAATACAACATCAATACACCGATCAAACCGCATAAAAAACTCAGACAGCTGTTAGTGCAACCAAAGGACAAAATAGATCACAACAAAAAATGTAACGTAATATACAAAATCCCCTGTCAATCATGTAATAAATCATACATCGGAGAAACAGGAAGGAGTTTCAACACAAGAGGAAAAGAACATCAAAAGGAATGTGAGAAGGAGACGGGAAAAATTCACACAAGAGCAATAAAAGAAAAGGCATTGCAAGAGACCCACAAGTCAGCCATAACAGACCACTGCAAAAGGGAAAATCATATCATGAACTGGGACAAGGCCAGAGTCATCAGCACTGAGGACAACAGACACCAGCGCTGGATTATAGAGGCCATAGAAATAAGGAAACAAGGTCAACATACTATGAACAAGGATGAGGGAGCGTACATGCTCTCTCACACATGGACCAGCATCTTGGAGGGAGGACAGCGGGGGGCGTGGCCGACCTGTCAAACCTGACCTGAGGTTGTTCACGCCCTCATAGTAAAAAACAGCTGATAAGGACGTTGTGACTTCCCATCACGTGACACTCCGAGGAAGGCGGGAGAACCGCCGAAACTGTCAGACGGAAGGTAAGAAGTCGGAACTTTGTCTGAAAAAAAGAAACCATAGGATATAGTCTGTCTATCTATCTATCTATCTATCTATCTATCTATCTACACACACACACACACACACACATATACATGTGTATATGTATATATGACGGTTTGCCTCCGCAAAGTCCATATATTTCTGATAATGTACACCTCGAAGGGCATTATCCCACGGTCACTTACCAAAAAACTATATAGTATATATACTATAAAAAATATTAAATCAGTTATTCATGCTTTAATGTGTTTTCAGTTGAAATCATTAGTTTTATAACAAGCCACAGCTGAGCGGCTGAGCGGACTATTTAATCTCTCGTCTGCAGCCGTTGTAATCTGGTAAATTACAAAGTTTTTAACAAGCCATAACTGGTTTCCTTGGTAACGGGAGTTATTCTAGTCCGCTCACCTCCACTTGGCTATTGTCTTTTCTCTCCTCTTCTGCATCCCAGTCATCAAAATGGTTAAATTCACCAAATAAATTAAAAGAAATTACAAAACCTCACGTCGCCGTCCTGCGGTAGCCGGAATCTCCGTTGCCGTGGTTACCACCTGGCAGTTGATCCAGCGCAATGATAACAAAGTTATCAGGCAACTTGACCGAACTTGTTTTCTAGGTGTAGGTTATCACTTATAATCTTATAAAATCAAATCTATTCAATGGGCTGTTATTGTCACATCAACTTGCTGTTGCTGAGAGTCGTGTGTGTGTGTGTGTGTGTGTGTGTGTGTGTGTGTGTGTGTGTGATAAGAGCAGCCTTCTCCTCTCGCCCCCCTGCCCCACCTGTCAAGGAAGTATGTGAGAATGAGAATGAGACATCTCCGCACGTGTAGACAATGTTGGTAATCTGCGTGAGGAGCGCGGGGTTTGGACGATGCGCGATACGTCTCTAATGCTCTGTCGAGTTGCTTATTAAAATCAAGTTAACTGAAGACAAAGTTCTCATTATCACTTGACCCCCCGCCTCCAGGCGAGAGAGAGGCGGGGGGCGAGGGATGATTCCAAGGCCACACACAACTGCTTCAAAATAAATTGTATTTCATTCATAAAAATAATAATATCTACCCACATGTAATGAATTTGGTTATGTGAAACATTTACACAAATAAAAAAAAACGGACAGTGCAGAAGAACTTCCCTGACCTTCCCTCAAGGCCATGACTCTGCTTGAGCTGCTTACTTTCATCAATGACAAAGAGCTCGCAGAAATCTACCCCGATCTGTGGACTGCACTCAGAATTGGTCTGACGCTTCCAGTGACAGTAGCGGAAGCAGAAAGGAGTTTTTCCAAGCTGAAGCTTATTAAAACATATTCTAGGTCCACTATGTCACAGGAGCGTCTCTCTGGACTCGCCATGTGGGGAAGGTGGCTCAGTTGGTAGAGCGTTCGCCCATGAACCTGAAGGTCAGTGGTTCGAACCCTAGTTCCGCCTGTGTCCACCAAAGTGTCCTTGGGCAAGACACTGAATCCCCAGGTTGCTCCCGGTTGTCAGGCCAGCGCCGTTGTATGGCAGCTCCGCCGACGACCGGTGTGGGAATGTGTGTGTGTGTGGGTGAATGTTTGCAGTGTAAAGCGCTTTGGGGCTGTAGGAATACAGCTGGAAAGCGCTATATAAGTGTAAGCCATTTACCATTTGCCATTGTAAGCCATTTGCCATCATCACCATCAGTCATACAGTTGCACAACAGATTTCATATGATGATGTAATTGATGATTTTTCTGCAAAGAAGGCTAGAAAAGTCAAGTTCTAGTTTACCACTTTACACCTGTTGTGAAAGGGTGAAAGAGCCAAGTTAAAAAATCTGCTACAGTCTAAGCACACAGTTCAGATTATGTCAATAAGCATAATTGTATTTTTTTTTATTTATTCATTTTATTTCATTCATTATTTATACATTTGAATGTGTGAAGGATTAGTGTAATTTACACACGGGTTTTTTTTATAGGCCTACACATTGTATTTCATTGATTTGTCTTATTAATTTATTTATTAAAGATACATGGCTGTGCATTAATGGGACAGTTAGCCCAGGGCGCAGAAGTAGCCAGGACCACCTCTGCCAGTTTCACTCATTGCAGTCAGTTCAGATGATTGCAATGAATACAAGTTTCTATTTATTTATTTACAGTTTTTCACAATTGTTTAAACACATTTCCTGATAGACTACCTCACTTTCTCAAAACTCTAAACACAAATGACAAAACTCACACACAAAATGCAAAATCCTACACTTCTCTTGCAAAAGCACACTCTACCCTCAAAACAGTGTTAACTCTTCACTAAATGGTATTTCCTTCTCAAATGCCAAACACATACATCATTTGAGTAGACATTTCTAAGCACCCACTGAACACTGATGTGCAGAATGGAAGACACTATAGTATGAATGGAAAACACTATATGAATGTCTCAGTAGAATCATGCTTTTGTTCTGCATGTTCAGTGTTACACCTTCTGCTGTTGGATGGAATATATCACCATATAGTATTCTTATGTATAGGCTACTCAAATAGAAAACAACACACAATTCTTTACTGTAACAACAAATACGTCATATTTTACAGTATGTAAGTAGAGTAGAAATGCTAGAAGAAGTGCAGTGTTGTAGGGGCCAAGGGTGGCATGGTGATGGAGGACGCCGTGGTGATTGAGCAACATTTATTTATTTTTCTTCTCATGTAGTTATTTTGTTTTGTTTTTTCAAATCTTGCACTATAGTGGTTACATTGTGTTACTGTAAAAGGGACAAAGACAAAATAAGCTTTGGCTTCAGTCTACACCTTTTGGTCCTTGTTTGATATACATGTAAAAAAAAAACAACTTTGTATTGACTACTGACTTCTATAACGTGACCAAATAAACATATCAAATCAAATCAATCAAATTGATGGCAGCACACATTGTTATGTTCCCTCCACGTTGGCCAGGGACCTCTGTGATGGCACGCTGGCCGATGATATTCCTCCCTCGGTGCCTTCTTTTTACAAGGTTGAACCCGCTTCATCAATGAATATGAATTCAATGGCAAATTGCTGGTTGCATATTGCACAACAGCCTTTGGAGTTTAGAAATGTGACTGACTGTGTGTTCTGTGTGAACAGCAAGAGAGGGAATTCAGGAAGAGTGTGCAGGATATTGGGAAATGTGTGTAGTGTTGTGAGAAATGTGTGGTATGGAATGGGAATTTGAGTCTAGAGCAGTAAATGTGCTTGGAGTTCAGCAGGATTGGTTTAGCCACCTGAAACTTCAGGTTGTGCACATTGTGTCTGATGTTCCAATAAATGTTTTTAAACAATTGTGAAAAACTGTAAAAGGCACACTTTATGGAAAATGTACTCTTGAAAGGTTTGTGCATGAAAGTGCAGCATGTTTCGCCCGCAGGAAACATAAACCAGTCTAAGTTTCTGCACATACGCTTACATATAA
The DNA here is from genome assembly GCF_033807715.1 of Cololabis saira. NCBI lineage: Eukaryota > Metazoa > Chordata > Actinopteri > Beloniformes > Belonidae > Cololabis > Cololabis saira. The sequence continues at coordinate 8,784,055 of NC_084606.1, read as the reverse complement.
ACTTTATATTCATATTCAGACATTTAAGCGTGTGAAGAGAAGCAAAAATGAGGATTTCAGACCAGTGACGCAATACAAAGTCGATAACACGCCAAAGGGATCCCAAATAAAGTGAAGATCCGTTTCTTTTTTTTTTTAACTTTGATGTCACATGTATTTGAATTGGGTCACATTCGTCACATTTAGCACTTTAAATGATTAGATCTGACTTTTCCTGATGAGAAGGTTTGTTTAGACAACTCCCTCCTACCACAATCGTGTCTTGGAGTAAATGACAGTTACCTACCTGGAACATGTGCGTAAGAAACGCGCTCCCTTCAAAAACTTTCCCCAAACTGTCTCATCTCGCAGTTTCAGCTTCACGTCCGAGTCCGCGAGCAAAGCTCGGACCTGCGACGGATCAATCCTCCCGCAAAGGTCGAGAAAACAAGAAAAAGCTTGAAAAGAACCCAGGTGTGTGAAAACGCCCCTTTTTTTCAAAAGGAGGAAGTAAGGGGCCGTTTCTTCTTTTATCACGTCATTCACAGCAAGACTGAGAACAGCGCTGATGAATTCCTTCAAGGTCAAATAGATTAAACTTTTCTTGAAAAATCCCAACTCAATTTGGAAAAACTGAAAAACTTTATTACTGCCCATGTGTTTAATGTATTAGGAGGACTACATTTTCTGCTCAGGTGTAACTACAATATTTCCAAATTACCTATGAATCTATCTAACTTTCACAGCCAACTTCTACTATCCTGGTCCATGATGTACACCAGGGGCGATTTTAGCATCAGAGCTTTGGGGGGGCTCAGCCTACCAAAGTTCATGGACCACAGAACCCCTAGGGGGGTCCGGGGGCATGCCCCCCCGGAAGAAAAATTTGTAGATTTTAAGTAAAAATGGATCAATCTGGTGCACTTTGAGGTCAAAATGAAGAGACTAGATCTATGAAGACCTATACACATCAATATCTTCTTTACTGTTCTGTGGTTTTACAGCGATGAACAAATAATTGTTTCCCTATATATATTCTGCATACAGGTTATGGTAGAATTTTGCTTGCATAAATAATACCAAAATCACTTCAGGGGAGACTCAAGTAAAGTAATATTTTGCTTTGTAGGCAAAAGTAAAATTAAATCAAATCAAATGGAACTTCCTAACTTATTGGCTGGAATAATATTCCGACAAGATAATAATATACTGTAAGCTAAAGCAGGAGTTTGCAGTCAACTAGTTGAAAAGCAGCCACTTGCGATTCTGAAGGGCTTAATTTCATTCAGAAGACAAGAGACCCGTTTGAAAATATGTTCTTCACTTATGCCCATATTGTTTCTCAAAAGACATTGCATCCATTTAGACCCGCTTTACTGCGAGCTAGCATGATGGCTGGCTGGCTTGGTGTGTCATGGTAGCCTTGCCAATCGTCACCTGTCTGGCAGGCACATGACAAGTTATTTTGTTTAGCTACTACAACGGTATGCGCTAATTTGCACATCAATATGCGCTAATTGAGTAACTAACGACTCTGACTGCTCAATGCTCACCTCACAGTCTCATCATGAGTGGGGACTGGGGAGAATGATTGTTGACTGTAAAAGGCTACTTCGTTGTGTGTGTGTGTGTGTGTGACCTGTGTGAAGTGAAGGGATTAGGCACATAGATGGAGGAGGGAGCGCCTGGCAGTAGCGGTTCTAGAAACTTTTCGGGTGGGCTGAGTCAGGGCCCCCTTGGTGGGATGAACCCCCCTAAATGTTTGTCAGCACACCCTAAGAACATAGAGGGGGGAACTCACACACAGCGCATTGAGTGGAATCAGAAACTGCTAGTAATGACCACCAGAGGGGAAAAAAAAAAAAAAAAAAAAAAAAAAAAAAAAAATTGTCTCTATTTTTTTGGGGGGGCTGAGACTTCTTTTGGGGGGGCTCAAGCCCCCCCAAAAAGGGCCTAGTGGCGCCCCTGATGTACACACACAATTTATCTCCCACAAATATTTCATTTGGAACAATAAAGATATTAGATTCAAAAACAAATCTTTATATATTAAGAGATGGGTTGATAATAATATTTTACTGCTTAGTCAACTATTGAATGATAATGGTCAGTTACTCAATTATGAAGAATTTCTTTCAATCTATGTTTTTCCTGTTAGAATATTCAACTGTGTTTGATGCAGACGGTGCTAGAAAGTTACTGTGTTTTGCTCCTAAAGCTAGAAATTGTAATATTCCAAGTTTTAATTCTGATGACATCTTTGTTGGTAATATTTGCCCTTTACTAAGTGATAAAGCTACAAATCATTGCATTAGATATATTATACAGAGAGATATTGTTTCTAAACCTGCAGCAGTTTTCTATTGAATAACTTATATAATGAGATAGATTGGAAAAAAACATGGGTCTTATCAAGAAAATGTATTATTACAAACAAAGTAAGAGAAGTTACTTTTAAAATACTTCATAGATGCTATCCAGTCAAGACTAATCTTATTAAATATAAGATAAACATTGATACACTCTGTTCTTATTGTGGTAATATGGATGAAACAATATCTCACTTATTCTGGAATTGCACATAATATGATATAATTAAGGATATAATGTAATTAATGATATAATGATATAATTTTGATACAAAAATATGGTATTTCCTGATTTTTTTCTCCTCCTTAAACCTCAAGCCTCCTATTTTATTTTGAATATAATTTACTGTCCTTAATTTGTAACTGCATTTTATCCTAAAGTTTTGTACCTTTTCTGTATATATCTGTCAATAAAAAATAGAATATATATTATATTTATTTTTATATTATATATTATATAATATATAATATAAAAATAAAAAACAAAAAAACAGCGCTGATGGAATGTCGTATACAACATTAATACACAAACAAACAATCATTATCAAGCATGCCTGGGTTTTCAGCAGGACAGAAAAATATTTAATAAAATAAAACTTACTCAGTAAAAATTTTGAAAAGTTTACATAGATCATAAGTTTCACAGCAATCACAGAGGGAGGAGATTTATTGTTTAATATATGCAGACAGTTCAAAAAAAGTTTGGTTTCTTACTAGAAAATGTAGAAATGTTTATGTAAGATTTACATAAATTAATTATCAGAATCAGAAATCACTTTATTTCGCCAAATGTACAATGTACACAGGAATATAACCTGGTAAAAACAGCCTCACTGAGCAATAAAATAACAAATTAGAAGATGCCTTAATTTAAGAGGGTGGTGGCCTGGGGGGAAAAAACTTAAATAAAATAAAACTGGGAATTCAGTTTATTATCATATTCAGTGTAACCAAACCAAACATTTTTCCAGCATAAATGAAAGCGGGGGTTAAATATGAAAACTGAAAGCGTGTCGGTTGTTTGACCGAGACGAAGGTTTCATTAACAGTAACAGTGAATACAAGTCACCTCAAAGTCTTTCTGAAGCCTTTGATTAGTCGGGTAAAATCTATGAAGCATCTTAAAGGACATTTCTTTGACCTTGTTGGTTAATAAAAACTAATTAAGTCAGTCAAAGTCCATACACAGCAAGACATATTTCATAGTGCTATAATCATGCCAAATATTCTAACCAAAGATTCTACTCATTGCACTAATGGAAAATAACAGATAGTACTACCATATCAATGACTCTGAAATAATAATTAAATAGTTAAATAGTCTTCCTACCATACTTCATGATGAAGGGGACTTATCAAAAAAAGTAGGAAACACTTCATGTCATAATTTTCCTATCCTAAGTTGGGGCTGGTCTGTTAAAGAACCAAAATTATATCCAAACATATACCCTCAAACAAAACGGAAACAAAACCAACCTAACAAAACAAACAGACATAAATGGTGGGAAAACCCCACTTAAAACAAACAAGGTAATGAAACAACACAAACCATTGCACTCAGATCTTATCATTGTCACTACGCCTTACAGACCTACGAAATTCTTAAAGTCAAATTCTATATGAGATTGCCATATTTTTAAAAAGTCTGAGGATCTGCCTTTACTCTTGTAATAAATATCATCAGGTGTAAGGTACACTAGCTTGAGAGTTCATTCCACCAGTGGACTAATACTGGGGGTTTAGATTCTTTCCAATTTAAAGTTATACATTTCCTGGCTGCCAACAGCAAGATCTATATCTGCATTGATATTTGTTCCACTTGTCTGACATACTAGTAGACATAAATGAGGTGACAGAGAGACAAATACATGTAGACATTGAGATATCAACTTGGTAACAGAATTCCAAAAAAAGGAAAGTGCAACGATTGAAATATATGACAAGTGGTTTAATGACGAGTAAGATTTGTACATAGACTTATCCTTTTTTGTGTATCTTCTCTCCTTATTTGCTTGTTTTGTTTATTTCTTCTGTTTATTGGTTTGGTGATTTATCCTTTTACCCTTCTTGTCGTAACTTTTATTGTATCTTTTTTTATATCTTTAGCTGAGCATATCTACAGTTTTTGTTCTTCGTTTTAATCTTAAATAAAGTTGTATGAAACAAAACATTCAGTTTAAATTGAATCTCCAACATCATCAACATCAACACAGACGTTTGACTTCAAAACATCCCTCAGGTGCTGCATGTGACGTCATAATATCTACAATTGTGAGGTAAAGCGGTGCAAGATGTCCTTGTGAAGCCCACTGCATAAACACATCAACAGTTCATCACAAGGTTTCATGTTGTGTTGATGAACCTTTGTGTACAAGTTCAACCAAGTAATAAATCTTATTTCATTTGGTAAAACAAGATAAATTAAATCATGTTGAGTGAGTTAAAATGTTCTATTAAATACACATTTTAGCCCACAGATGACATTGTTTTGTGTAGATTCAGGAACATACACGGGCCTAATTCCTTTATTTTCTAAAACCATCTGCTGGAAGGATCATGGGTCCGACTCCTGGAGCGTAACTTCAGCATCTTCAGCAGCCTGGACACCTTCATAGGTGGTTCTGCCCTGGAAGCATCAAATCCCCCCCCCCCCCAACAAGTTCCTCCATCACAAGAACAAAATGTACTTACAGACTAAACAGTAGTTCCAAAGTCTGGTTTGTCAACTAGATCCTCCTTAGAAAAACATTTGCAGCCCCTCCCACTTCCAGGTAAACAGGCTGCAGTCGTTCAGACACTCAACCTGCAACTCAGTCGCAACGTTTATTATGGTATATCATCAAATATAAAATGGAATAGCTACAAACAAGTGTATCAAGTTCAAACAAGTGAGTAACTTTCTAAAATGTCTGTTTCTCCATATTGATTCTTATGTGTAAATCAGCTGTGCTTTACATCTGTGTTGATACCTGACTGAAGATTTGACATTAATTCACTGGGGCTCATGGAAAGGGGTCCAACCTTAACGGACCCGATCACGTCGAGTGTCCAGAGCTCATCGTTGGGTTTTACTTACTTTTTTGTCAAATGATTTTTCAGCTCAGCTCAGCAAAGCAAAGTAAAACAGAAAGTATCACAAAGCAGAGCACATAAAGGTAGAGACGTAAACGTTTAGCTTCGACATAGACCGCTAAAAAGTGGGACTGAAATGGGGGATCTGAAGCAAAATAACTAGATTGAACTTTGTAAATCTGCAGAAACAACAAAGACATGAAGCGGATGTCATCTTTGTTTGCGTTTATAACTTTTAAGTGTTTTTGAGCTTCACTTGTTTGTTCACATTCCTGCAGTCCTGATGGTGTCTGAACGGGAAGTTTTAAACTCAAAGTTAATCATCAGATTGATATGCATGTCTGTTGGTGAGACATTGTATCAGGTTGTGTCGATCAGTGTTTTGCAACCTGCAGAATAGTGGGCCCTGAGGACCAGGAGTGTCCACCCTGGTCTAAAACCTGCAGGATAGTGGTCCCTGAGGACCAGACTGTCCACCCTGGTCTAAAACCTGCAGGATAGTGGTCCCTGAGGACCAGACTGTCCACCCTGGTGTAAAACCTGCAGGATAGTGGTCCCTGAGGACCAGGACTGTCCAACCTGGTCTAAAACCTGCAGGATAGTGGTCCCTGAGGACCAGGACTGTCCACCCTGGTCTAAAACCTGCAGGATAGTGGTCCCTGAGGACCAGGACTGTCCACCCGTTTTCACCTCTTATACCTGATGTGAATGACTCATGATTATTTTCAAGGTGCTTAAATGAGGTATTTTAAATATGTGCAGACACTGACAATAACTTCTTGCTTTAAAAAGGCCTTTTAGAAATGAATCCTTATATATTTTAAATCTATGTCTGAAGAAACCTGGGTTTTGCTTTCACTCTGGTTCACGACGCCCAGAACTTCTGTCTAATGAAGATGTGTTCTGTGTCACAGTGACAGAACTGAACTTCATCCTTGTGTTCGTTCACGTGATGTCTTCTGGGCCTGGTGAGTCAACCATCAACACACTGGAGGTACAAAGCCTCTGAAAAATGTGTTTGATTGTTCCTGTTGTGTACTGAAGACATTTTGAACAAAACAAGTTCTGGCTTCTCTCGTCAAACACCAGCCAGTCGCAGGATTCACCACTTTAACAGAAATGACCACGAAACACACGTCCATACATATACGCGTACACACTTGTCCATACATTTACACACGTATACACACGACCATACATATACACGTACACACACGTCCATACATATACACGTATACACACGTCCATACATATACACGTACACACACGTCCATACATATACACACATACACACTCGTCCATACATATACACGTATACACACGTCCATACATATACACGTATACACACGTCCATACATATACACGTATACACACGTTCATACATATACACGTACACACTCGTCCGTACATATACACGTACACACACGTCCATACATATACACGTACACACACGTCCATACATATACACGTACACACACGACCATACATATACACGTACACACACGTCCATACATATACACGTACACACACGTCCATACATATACACACGTATACACACGTCCATACATATACGCGTACACACTCGTCCATACATTTACACACGTATACACACGACCATACATATACACGTACACACACGTCCATACATTTACACACGTACACACACGTCCATACATATACACGTACACACACGGCCATACATATACACGTACACACACGTCCATACATATACACGTACACACACGTCCATACATATACACGTACACACACGTCCATACATATACACGTACACACACGTCCATACATATACACGTATACACACGACCATACATATACACGTACACACACGTCCATACATATACACGTATACACACGTCCATACATATACACGTACACACACGTCCATACATATACACGTACACACACGTCCATACACGTACACACACGTCCATACATATACACGTACACACACGTCCATACATATACACGTATACACACGTCCATACATATACACGTACACACACGTCCATACATATACACGTACACACACGTCCATACACGTACACACACGTCCATACACATACACACGTACACACACGTCCATACATATACACGTACACACTCGTCCATACACGTACACACACGTCCATACATATACACGTACACACACGTCCATACATATACACGTATACACACGTCCATACACGTACACACACGTCCATACATATACACGTACACACACGTCCATACATATACACGTATACACACGTCCATACATATACACGTATACACACGTCCATACATATACACACGTATACACACGTCCATACATATACACACGTATACACACGTCCATACATATACACGTATACACACGTCCATACATATACACACGTATACACACGTCCATACATATACACGTATACACACGTCCATACATATACACGTACACACGTCCATACATATACACGTATACACACGACCATACATATACACGTACACACACGTCCATACATATACACGTATACACACGTCCATACATATACACGTACACACACGTCCATACATATACACGTATACACTCGTCCATACATTTACACACGTATACACACGACCATACATATACACGTACACACACGTCCGTACATATACACGTACACACACGTCCATACACGTACACACACGTCCATACATATACACGTACACACACGTCCATACATATACACGTATACACACGTCCATACACGTACACACACGTCCATACATATACACGTACACACACGTCCATACATATACACGTATACACACGTCCATACATATACACGTATACACACGTCCATACATATACACACGTATACACACGTCCATACATATACACACGTATACACACGTCCATACATATACACGTATACACACGTCCATACATATACACACGTATACACACGTCCATACATATACACGTATACACACGTCCATACATATACACGTACACACGTCCATACATATACACGTATACACACGACCATACATATACACGTACACACACGTCCATACATATACACGTATACACACGTCCATACATATACACGTACACACACGTCCATACATATACACGTACACACACGTCCATACACGTACACACACGTCCATACATATACACGTATACACACGTCCATACATATACACGTACACACACGTCCATACATATACACGTATACACACGTCCATACATATACACGTATACACACGTCCATACATATACACGTACACACACGTCCATACATATACACGTACACACACGTCCATACACGTACACACACGTCCATACACATACACACGTACACACACGTCCATACATATACACGTATACACTCGTCCATACATATACACGTATACACTCGTCCATACATTTACACACGTATACACACGACCATACATATACACGTACACACACGTCCATACATATACACGTACACACACGTCCATACACGTACACACACGTCCATACATATACACGTACACTCACGTCCATACATATACACGTACACACACGTCCATACATATACACGTACACACACGTCCATACACGTACACACACGTCCATACATATACACGTACACTCACGTCCATACATATACACGTATACACACGTCCATACATATACACGTACACACACGTCCATACATATACACGTACACACACGTCCATACACGTACACACACGTCCATACACATACACACGTACACACACGTCCATACATATACACGTACACACACGTCCATACATATACACGTACACACACGTCCATACACGTACACACACGTCCATACATACACACGTACACACACGTCCATACATATACACGTATACACTCGTCCATACATATACACGTATACACTCGTCCATACATTTACACACGTATACACACGACCATACATATACACACGCCCATAGATATACACACATACACACACAGACGTTTAATAAAGACTTATGTCTGTTTGTCCTGCAGGGACACATGCAGTAAAAGCAACTAAGGTGGTCTATCTTGCGGCGGAGCACGACAACATCGCCATCAGTTGGGACTTCCATGTCCAGACTGATGTATCTTCCACCACCTTGAACTGTATTGAGATTTCACATCATTCTAGGATTCTGTTTCTGATGGTAAGGGGGGATGAAGTCGCAGAATCTCAAGATCCTCAGTTTAGAGGACGAGTTCGTTGTGACAAAGACGCTCTCAAAGATGGTCAGATTAAGTTCAGACTGTCCAGACTGACTCCAGAAGACTCTGGAAGTTACGTCTGTAAGCTGACACACTTTGACCGGACACTAAGAAGAACAGCTGTTCAAGCTTCTGGTAAGTTTACACAACTCAAACACATCTGTTGTTGGTGTCTTCAAGTTACTGTGTGTCTAATGTACCAAATATTAACACAGATGTCTTCTGCAGTAAACTTGGTCTTGAATGTGGACAACTCTCCTTCAGCTCAGAAACCTCCACCGTCAAGACCGATGGTCACTAAAAGTGAGTGAGATGTTACCCCCAATAACTTTTATAAATGTTCCCTCTGCTGAAAACACGGTAGAAACACAGCTTTTGTGATTGTGTTTGTGTTCAGAGCCACCTACTGAAGCACCATCAACAGACATGAAATGGGGTATGGTTCTAGCGATTCTTGGACTAGTTGCTGTTGTTGGACATTTGTCCTGTTGTTTGACAACTTTTTGTAGACGATATAACAAGGGTAGGTGTTCCTTATTGTTATCAACAGACTTATATATTACACATCTTTCAATGTTTAAATCAACTTCATATGTTTTGTAAAGATCAACGACAGGATAACAGGCTTCAACAACGGGACGCTCTCATCGACCTCCTGATCAACGTCAACACGCCCTGATCCAGACACTCCTCTGATGACTCCACAGACCAACCAACAGGCAGAGGACAACTTGGTTGAGGACTGACTAGAAGTCAGCTGTCTGATCTTTGATCAGGTTTGACTGACTCAGTGTTTCTTAATTCCAGTCCCTGGGACCCCTGGATGTTTTAGACCAGTAGTCTTCAACCCAGGTTCAATTCAATTCAATTTTATTTTTATAGCTCTATTACAACAAAAGTTGTCTCTAGACGCTTTCCAGAGACCAGAACATGACCTCCGAGCAATTATTACATAAACAATGGCAGGTAAAAACTCCCCTAGTGGGAGAAAAACCTTAAGCCAAACAGTGGCAAGAAAAACTCCCCTTTAGGATGAAGAAACCTGGACCAGGACCAGGACCCTCCTGCCGGAGGCCAGACTGGGGGGGTCGGCAGGCCAGGGCATCAGCAAGCACACAGCAGACATCCACACAGGCAGGTGGAAGCAGCAGTGGGGTGATCAGAGTGGGGGACTGCAGGCCAGCAGCTCCTGAAGCTCCGGCCTGCAAACATGCACAAAAGAGAAAAAAGGGGGCCAGCACAAGAAAGTACAGGAAGGATGGACAAAAATGATGGCTAGGAGATACTTATAATAAATAAAAAAATGGAAGAGGAGAAGAGAAGAAGGAAAGAGGAGAGGAGAAGAAGGGTGAGAGGCACCGCCCAGCGGATCATGTCGGTGCCCCCCTGCAGCAGAGGCCTATAGCAGCATATCTACCATGAAGCTATGTTTGAGACTAACTATTATAGTCTTGTTCTATAGCTGCAGCTATGACTACTGACTCTAACACACTAGACTTTACACAAACTAGAGGTCCTGGAAATATACTGTCCTGGATGTTTTAGATGTTCTCTGTTTCAGCACAGCGGATTTTAATTAATGGACTTCACAAGTTTGTCATTAAGGTTTATAAAATTAATTTGTATGAGGGTGTGTTACGTAATACAGGGAAACATTTAAAACATGCAGGATAGTGGTTCTCCAGGACCAGACTTGGCTATCCCTGACGTAGTCTGTGTCATTTTGCAATAGACAAAAAATTGGATTTACCTCCCTTTTCAAATGACTTAACCATTTGGTTTCAGATGCCATTGTGAAAATCCAGCACCTCCATATGTAGTTTATATTTCAGGTCTAAAGGAACAAATTAAATAGATAATAGAATATTTTGGGATAAAGGACTCAGTGAGTGAGTCATACAATACTAAATAGTTTAAACTTTTATACACCACTCAGGGAAAGTCTTCGAATTAAAACTTTTCTTCTACATGCCTTTCGAAGGCATGTAGAAGAATATTCTAAGATGTATTTTTCTTTAAACTTTTGTAACCTTTAAGAATTTTTACACATAATGTTTTATTTGTTTTGCCCCGTTAACAAATAAAACATGAAATGGGCAGCAAAATATGATGTTCACATGTGGACGCCAGGTCTCCGGGGGTTAAGCTAGTCTTGATTGATGATGTAATTTATTGAATCTTTCAACTGTACTGTAATTGTTTTAGAAGGAGCTGCTGTGTTCAGTCATCCGTTCCTAAGAACACTCAATGTGCTACTTACTGTCTTAATTTGACATTATATCCCCGTATGTTGTTGTATATATGCACTGTACAGATATATTTTTCTATCCTTTGATAAAAATGTTTTTGACATTTTTTATGTTAATGGTATTACAAGTACATATTTAAAGTCTCTTTGTACAACTGTAAATAAACATTTTCTATCCAAACTGCAGTGATTATTAGTTAGACAACAATACTTTTATTCTTTCTGTGCGTCAAACATGTTTTTCTAAGTTTATTCTTGCACTGAAGTATCAAAGTATATTTGTAAAGTAAAAGTGAAAGCCAGCGTAGCTAGTTTTGCTGCCGTTAACTGTGCAAACATTCAAACGTGTCCGAACTGGTTTCAGCCAGTCGGAGGCCGGAGGCAAAACGACAGAAAACCTTTAATCATTCAAAGATAAGTACAGAAAACCGACTGCAAACATCTTAAAGCTGTAATATTCAACGAGGATGTGATGAAACATAATTTATCAGAAGATAAACAAAAGCAGAGCATGATTTAAAGTCAACCTTCAAAATATAGAAACATCATGTGACTTATAAAACAACTCACCTTTATTAAAAATGAAACTGGATCCTACTTGAATGATGTGTCTGCACGCACGTCATCATCGGTTTGACGCTTCAGGTTTAAACAGGAGTGGACGTAGCAACCTCCAGGTAACCAATCTGAACTATTGCAGGAAACGTGTCATTGTGCGCTCCAGCTCTCACAAACCATCACAAGGTCCAAAGTAGCGCCTGCTACAGCTGGAACATCACCGACGACCAGCGGAGGCCTCCAGCGGTGAGGCTTCCCTGGATTGAGGTCCGTTGTGGAGAGGAACTTTAGACTGAAACACGTGCAATAGATCTAATTCAGTTAAATTTAATTCTAAAAAAACTTTATTTATCCCAGAAGGGAACAAATGAAGCAAGATTTTGCAGGAATCAGCGGTTAATTTAAGTACCACAAGTTGCAGTATCTTTGTCATCTGTACAGCACTTTTATCCTGATCTTTGTGAATCATATTTTTAATCTTTAAAGTGGAGAAAATATGCTTTATTTTGTTGTGACTCATCTTAGATACAACTGGAGGCAAAAAAATAGAGGAATTTATATTTAAGTTTGTTAAAATTTTAAGAATATTAAAGTTTTCTGTTTATTATCAACACTAGGGACGAGAATTTATACAATTTTTATGATTCCCATTCCATTTTTATTCTACGTAACGATTCGGTTCTTTATCGATTCCCTTATCGTTTCTCATTTGGGGAAAAAAGGACAACAATGAGGCAAATGGTGCTAATATGATAGGCAGTGTTCGTTAGTTAAATAGTTACCAGCAGAATTATTAACTAAGGACTAGGTAACATTGCTGCTGCTGCTGCTGCTGCTGCTGCTGCTGCTGCTGCTGCTGCTGCTGCTGCTGCTGCTGCTGCTGCTGCTGCTGCTGGCTTGAGAATTACTGATGTCAGTCCGGAGTGGATCGAAAACGCGACATTCATTGATTATTATTGCTGCTGTGTGCACAAATGTGTTTGCATGTTGGTAGTATTTCCTCCCTTTGATGGAATATTGACTTGGCAAGTATTGCAAGTTGTCTTGTTGTCGTCTTATTAACTGAAATGTTACCGGACTGTCGAGTGTTTGATCACTTGGGCTACTATTCTACTACTCTACTATTGACTGCTGGGTTACGCAATGTGCGCGATGAAATCGTTCGTTCCCACTGGAATCGAAAAGGGAATCGTTTACAAAATTTCCAAACGATTCCAAGGAATTGGAACACTGGGAACTGGTTCTGAACAAGAACCGATTATCGATTCCCATCCCTAATCAACACCAACAACAACCCCCACCACCCTCCTCATTTGCTTCAATATAACCTGACATGTTTGGTTCCATCTCCATTAGTGACCACCAGGGGGAGCTGGTGGCCCACTAATGTGGTACCTACATGTTTCATTTCTGGACTGGTCATCAGTGATCTCGGTGGGCTTTCGGACGTCTCAGTGTCTTACTCACCATACGCCTTTGTCTCTGGGGAACCCCGGGTTGGTCCGTTCCTGAGACTAGACCAGGGACCAGTTATGGGTGAGGCAGGTGAGTTGTGCTGCTCCACCTTTCTCTGTGTGTCAGGTGAAAACCTGCAGTTACACAATATTTCCACTAGTGCTGATTGGTTTTACAATCAGGAGTTTTAGGTAGAGATTTCCTGATTCATACTATGATATCTTAATCCTCTGGAGGAGGGGTCTTCAACCCTTGTCCTCGAGGGCCGGTCAGATTTGACTGGTGAGTCCCGCCCTCAGCCCACCCCCCCCCTTTAGGACGCTGCTCCAGGTGGGGGAGAGCACCATCTTCTGACTCTGATGAAGGTGAAAGGAATCGCCGAAACATGTCAGGTATTTAAAAAACCTTAATATTCTTGTCCAACAAAAAGAATCAGCAAATTAAATTGTAAAGCCGTGGAAAAAAAAAAAACTTTATTAAATTGTAGCTGCATTTGATTATTATTCTACATCACACAGACAATCACGAATGTAAACAAGGCATTTACAATTTAAGAGTAGATAACCTTACCTGATGTAAAGCATTTTTTATTATGTCCTAATTCCAGTCACCACGTTAACTCTCCTGCAGCCACAGACGCCGCCAGTGCTTCTTTATTTTGCCGTCAGTTTTATTCACAGGTTTCATTAGGGGTCGTCTTATTTCTGTTAGTCTTGGAGGACAAAAATCACTTCCCTTCAAACAGCTGAATTCTTTTTCAATGTTTCCAGCAAAACATAACAAATATCGGACCAAAAGTTTTGGACAACAGGTGTAACTGTTGCATTATTCACAAAACAGAAAGAACATTTCATATCAATGTCTCATCTTGGCCCCTGTTGACGTAAACAGTCGTCGTCATGTCATGGACTGTTTAAGTCTATGTGCGGTATGATGCAGGGAGGTATTTAAGACATGCAGGCATCAGAGCTGGGAAACTGGTTACAGTTAGAAAACATTCCTGGAGATATAAAAGCTACAGAACACTGATACTTTCAGTCTGATAAAGGGGCTGCAGCCTTGGGGAGAGATTTCCTCTCACCTCGCTGTAATCGTTGTTTCTCAGATATAAACGGTGTCAGAGTTTCAGCTTCTCACAGTTTGGTCAAATATTTCAAGTTCAGGACTGCTCAGCCGCACAAAGAAACATAAATGTAAGTATTTTGGATCATTGATAAAGATTTACTCACCAACGGTAGTTTGTTGATATAATTATGGAGCTTTACTAACTAACTTTGACCCTAACTGCTCAGTAATGGACCACATCTTGTAGTAACCTGCGGTTCTGTACGTGTTTAGTTGCTTCTGGAATTATTATTTTTTTAAGATATTGTGTGGCTCCAGTGGCCCTTTATTCAAGTTGCAGACAGGGAGGGGGTAGAGAGAGAGAATGGGGATGACATGCAGGGTGCTGCAGGAGGACTGTAGCCTCAGTATATGAGCCGCTTGCTTAACCCACTGCACCACCGAGCGGCTCACGGTTTGTTGCTTCTGGACTTTTAAGAGACAAACGGAGGAGGGAGAGGGCAGTTAGTGACAGATACTGGTTGCTGGGTGGTTGTTGTCGTGTTTACAGCTGACAGGAACCAGTTCAGTTACAATTAAGCTGCAGGTTATCATCACCTCTGTCCATAATTTCACGGAGAATCAGACATAACAATAGTTTAATAAACTCAGTCATGTGACAGAAATACAACTTTAGAGGCAAGAAAACGTGTTTCTGAAACGCATGATTTCCTCATTGGCAACAATCTAGACAACGATTAAACTGGAGTTTCAAATCCAAGTAAACATGCACGAGTTGACAATCGATTATTGAGTGAGGTGTGTTCGACTCCGCAACACTAGGTGGTGCCACACGCACTTTCACGTGGACGTTCTTCTGGTACAATTAGTAAACAAGCACCAAGGAGGACAACAACATGCGAAAAAATGGACGCTAACAAATGTAGCAGCTCTGTAAATGTTGTACATACTAAGCTGATCATGTTGTAGGTACGATGCAGCAAAGTCTTCCTCTTCTTATTCTATTACCATGTTGTTGTGATGCCGTGACTGTTATTATTCCTGCTCCCGCAGCTCGTCACTTCCAGAAGGGGGAGTCCTGGGGCGGTCGCTAGTTTGGTTCAGCGTGGGTTGGTACACATGCTGGAATAAATCGGATTCGGATGCATTACCTGGCACTACAAATTCGATCTCAAGAGCTTCATTTCGGTTCGACTACAGCCCGGCTAAAGTGTATACGTGGCTTTTAAAACTTCGATATCGGGACGATTAAAGCAACAATTTGACTTTCTGTTTGTGCATGTAAACGTACTGAGTGTCTGTTGTGTTTATTCAGTTTTATCCAGCAGGGTGTATGTGTCTCTAAAATATGTCTGCTCTCTTTAACGTCACATTCTCATCTTCTGCTCCACTTTCCTCCAGAATCACATTCAACATGAACTCACTACAACTATTTCACATCTTCCTATACATTTAAAGTCGTCAGTTTGAATACCAGTGAGGGCTCTCGAGTTTTTAAGTTTGCTTGGAGGGAGTTTTTAAATATTTTTGGGGGTGGGGGTGCACGCATGGAGGAATATGTAATTTAGGGGGGGAGTCAAGGGAAATTGATTTGTATAATACAATTCAACAACAGGGGGATTCACGGTTTAACCAAATAATAATAATAATAATAATAATAACAACAACATTTACAGGATTCAAACTTGAGGGACTTTACCCAGCAACAAAAAAGGCTGTGTGTTACGGATGTTTTCTTTGAACCCAAGCACACGACACCAAACCGGGTTAAACTTTAGCCAAAACTCACGGTGTGGTTTAATTGAAACAAAAAAAACTTCCTCACAGGGAACTTGAAAATCACAAGGAAAAGGCAGCCAGCAAAGAACTAACCAAACAAAGCTAACAAAGCTACAAAATGAACTAGCACCGAACAACTCTTTTACAATCTCTTTAACCTCCTTTGATGAGCTGACGAGCTGCAGACCCGCGGAGGCCTGAGAACTGGTATGTTGAGTGTGAACTTGTTGGAATGCACGTGTCTCACGCTCACTGATTTAGATTAGATTAGATTAGATCTTTATTGTCATTGTTCTATAACCACGAAATGAAAGTAAATGAAAGCTAAAAAATAAATAGATACCGTATATACCGTGTGAAAAGTTGCCATCTACACACACATATGGCGCGCCGCCTTACAACAACACACATACAAGCATACAAGGGTGCGTATTTAAAAATAGAGCGGGAGCAAAACTGAGTTTGATTGTGCTTTATTTAAGTCTTTATTACAAAGTACTAACATTTTTTAAATCACCAATGAATAATCAAAAATTAAAACAAGCGTCATTAATCAAACCCATCGTTCCTCCGCTCGGTGTTTCTAAAAGCGCTCCCGCGAGGGAGCCGCAGTGAGAGCCCCCGACAACACACATTCGGCGCACTGCGCTATTGGGCGCGCTACACATTTTGAAAAAAAAAAAAGATGTTTATATGCGCCTAATGGTCGCGAAAATACGGTAAATACTATAGTATAAAAAACATTTACACACAACATAAAATAGAACAAATAACTGATTAAAACCAATAAATAATTGAAAATAGCCTCCACATGCAGACAATCCCTCATATCAGTTTGTACTTTTTTGATAAGATTGAGTTTTGTTACAGATGTAGGATAAAATCTGTCTCTGAATCGGGTTGTTATTGTTTTTATTTCTCTGTTCTGTGTAGCCCTCGTTTACTCCTGAATTACTTGAGTGGGCTCTGAGTTCTTTTACAGTGTACTCTTACTAAAAACTTGTAATTAAATCTATTTCTAATTATTGGGGTAACAGGACAGTATATTTGGAAGTAACTCTTAATACTCAAATGTGAAAAATAGAAACTTAACTAACAGGTAAAGTCACCTTTCACCTGGAACTCAGGTTACCTTCACAGACAGTCAGACAGGGAAACATCACGTACCACTAAAATACATATTACTAATTTTTAACTTTTGTAAATTTGTTTCTAAACCTTTAGACAAAATATTTATTTAAATGAATGAGAACATAAAATTAATTAGGGCCCGAGCACTTACAATTCAAAGGCCTTATTGTATCTGTAGGAATTTTTTTCTTTCTTTCTTTCTTTCTTTCTTTCTTTCTTTCTTTCTTTCTTTCTTTCTTTCTTTCTTTTTTTTTTTTTAATTTTTCAGACGAAATGAGGGTCTTTTTTCCCCCTAAACGTGCCCAAAAAGTCACCAAATTTTGCACCAAGCCAGGCATTTGGAATTTGATTAGGGGTGTAACGATACACTAATCTCACGATACGGTACGATACACGATATTGAGGTCACGATTAGGGCTGAACGATATGGACAAAATTTCATATCTCGATATTTATGCCAGATATCTCGATATCGATACGATACGATATGACTTCGGTTCGGTGAAAACCCAGCATTTTTCAGAAAAATAAAAACATCAGAAATCAAAAGAGTGCAGTTTTATTGATTAGAACTCACTGCCAGTCGTCAACATTAACATAAAGTCACTCAATAATAAATAATCAAAATATTTTACTGTAGCTCCGCTTTAACGATAAATAACCAATGCAGTTAGAGTTGGAGTTCAGTACATGTTATTGATTGGACGCTGCAGCTGAACGGACTGTCACAACATCACTGCAGTTTCATGACGAAGTGAAGACGGATTACAGATTAAACTCATGTTTCACTCCCAGGTTTCATATTTGATTTATTTTCTGTTTCAACAATTAAATATCTAAAAATGTTAACTTTCAATCTGATCAACAAAAGAACCAGAAACAACTTTCTTAATTTATTACTGCGCATGTGCAATCCCCCCATTTGTCCAATCCTTGTTTTTCAGTATCCTCCAACGAATAGGAAATGGAGAAAAGAGTTTTCCACTCGCTGTTTTAATTCCCAATTTCGATTTTCAAACACATCAATGAATTTTTTATTATCAAAACAAAAGATGGGGAACGGATTATTTTGGTTTATTTCTCTATTTTTATTTTGTAATTTCAAAAAAAAAAAACGGATGGCTGCGAAATACACGTCGCAATTTTCACCAAGCACGACTGTCACAACACCTCGCTCTGGTCGACATCATCCTTTCTAAATCCAAAATACCTCCAAATAATGGAGGATGATTTATGTTTTGGCACAAAATTAGATTCTGCACTGCCACCGGCCGCATTATCATCCGCATTCGTCTCCTTTCTTCCGTTTGGATTTCTCCGCTCTTCTCCGCTCTCCTGTGCGTGTGGCTGTGTGCATCTCAGTCTCCCTCCCTCCCACCCTCCTATGTTTGTCATTGGTTGGCTTCAGCTGTCGATCAACAGCAAGCATGAAATAAGCTTTGTGGTTGGCTGGCCGTAGTGGTGCGTTCAAGGGCAATCTTAAAAGTAGTGTTTATGGAGACTTCTCGAGCTTTACAAGCAGGGCGAGCGGAAATATATCGTTTATATCGTTGCTTTTCCGTTATTAATGTCTTGAATGTTCATATCTCGATATAGATACGATAACGGTATATCGTTCAGCCCTAGTCACGATAACGATACGATACGATATTATAGCAGTATTTTTTTAACAACCTTGAATAAGGAACATATGACTGGAAAAAATTGTCTTTTATTTGAAAGACACAAAATACAAAACAATGCTGTACGTTTGCTCTATTGTTACAGTTTGAAATGCTTTATAACTTTTTAAGTTTTAAAGAGAAAGCCAGGCCAACCATTTTCCACAAACTGAACTAAAAGTAAATGTCAGGTTTGCATTATGCATCTTCAGTAAACATATTTTGCCACAAACTGAATAGTTTCTCTCATGTATGATTTGACTTTTTTTTATTTCTAATTTAACAACTAAAATTAAATAAATAAATAAATAAATAAAAGTAAATAAATACATACAATTTTGCATCATAAAAAAGATTGATTCATGCTCACCTTATAAGTGTAAGAGGAGATTTATTTTTGTTAAGAAGTTTATTTTGGTAATTCAAGGTTCATTATTTTATAAATATATTCTTTATATTCTGATGTAAATCAGGGACTATAATGACACCAATCAGTTTATCTGTAGTTGTTAATATGTTTTAGATTGGGCGGAGTGATACAGCACTAGGTGCTGTGTTGATGCTCTAAAATCCTACGCTGTTGAGCGGACATTAAAGTACACTGGAGCTCAGCAGAAGTTGCCTGCGTGTTTATCCTACTCACGACCAGAAAAAGGTTTAATTTAATAAGGTAAGGCTTAACTCTACACCAGCCTTACATTAGTAAAAGTTCAGAGCTCAAAACGGGACTGTAAAACGGGACTAGTTTCTTCTGAGCTGAGTAAGATTTTGGTCCGCGGGTCGAGGTGCGGTCGCGGTCGGATGCGCGTTTCTAGTCAACACAATAGATTAATATTAATAACATAATATCGCGATACACTTTGTCACCTCCACGACACGTATTGTGACGTTTTTGTGTCGCGAAATTTCGTGGCACGATATATTGTTACACCCCTAAATTTGATATTTAATGGTTTGCATTAATGGGCGTGGCCTAATGTCTCAACAGCGCCCCCTGTCACGATTAGTTAAACTGGCGGACCCAAAAGCAGAACACAACAAAGTCAAAGTCCAAGGGTGTGTATTAAAAAAATGCAGGAAAAAAGCAATCCGGAGGGCAGCGGGATTCTAGTGTGCCGGTGAGCAGGCTGAGGCTGAGTGGCAGGTAGGCAGGCAGGCAGGCAAGGCAAACGGCTGGCGGAGATTCTCTGAGGAGGAGAAGGGCAGGAATCAAAAATCACGAAGAGCACAAAATCTGCACTCACTAACTAAACTGGGGTTACCTTTGTAACCCAGAGTTTTCCAAAAATGCTATACTAGGAAATATACTGGACAGGTAGACTAGAAACGTTACCACGCACTAGGGTTGTGAAATGATCTGGCATCGGCGCCGCAGGATCTCCAAACATTTGTAGACTGGGGATGATTAGCTGACGCCAGGCAGGTGAGGAGACGAGGGAACTGGAACCAGGTGTGCCAAGCTGAGAGCTGGAGCCAAGCCTATACGCCCACAGAACACACACAAACAAATAGACAAGACACAGACACTGACAGACTGTGACAGGGCCCCCCCCTCAAGGGACGCCTCCAGGCGACCCACCAGGCCTGCCCGGGTGACTGCGGTGGAACGCAGAGACGAGGGAAGGGTCCAGGATGAAGCGCCGAGGCACCCAGCACCGCTCTTCAGGGCCGTACCCCTCCCAGTCCACCAAGTACTGCAAGCCCCTCCCACGACGCCGCACATCCAGCAGCCACCGGACCGTATAGGCAGGGTGGTCATCAATGACGCGGGGGGGCGGGGGGGGGGACATCAGGTGGAGCCAGGGGACTGGATGACACAGGCTTCAACTGGGAGACATGGAAGGTGGGATGGACCCTCCAGCGAGGAGGCAACCTCAGCTTGACCACCGAAGGATTGATGACGGAAATGATTTCATATGGACCAACATACCGGGGCGAAAGCTTCTTGGAGTCCACCTTCAGGGGGAGGTTTTTGGAGGAAAGCCACACCCACTGACCTGGTTGGTACACAGGGGCTCTGGACCGGCGCCGGTCAGTGTATCGCCCATTTCGCTCCACAGAGCCGAGGATTGCCGAACGAGCATCTTTCCACACCTTGCGGCAGCGCCGCATATGAGCCTGGACAGAGGGAACGGAGATGTCGTCCTCCTCCGCTGGGAACAAAGGCGGTTGGTAACCCAGGGACCCCTAGAATGGCGACATTCCCGTGGCCGCTGTTGAGGAATTTATCAAACCAGTTCAGAAGTCCGCTTTGTGGTTTTATGAGGTTTTATTGAGCCGGCGGTGAGCACGTCTACACAGACCAGGGGTCTGGTAGAAATGCTGACCTCGAGTGACGTTGTAATCAGATTCTTATACAAGGGGTTTAACAACAAAATGCAGGAATACACGAATCAGGCGAGAGACAAAAAGTAATTTACAGTCGGATGTGAATCGGGCCAAATGTCATTATCAGACATTTGGCATGACTGTCACAGACCTCCAAATCACCCCATAGGGTGCTCTCTTGATTAAAGTCTGTTTGAACCAACTTCCAGGTGTCGGGATCTGCCCGGGGGGTAGGAAGTTGGGTAGAAAGTTGGAGCTACCTCAAAAGGTCTTGAGTCCAGTTCAAAGCCCTGCAGGAGGTAGGACTGGGGCAACCTGCCCCTGCAGGGGGGCCAAGCTGTCACAATTCTTTATCACCGCACAGGACAGGGAGTTGTGGGCATACTCAACCCAGGCCAAGTGGGTGCTCCAGGAGGAAGGGTTCTTGGAGGCAACACAACAGAGCGCAGCTTCCAGGTCCTGGTTGGCTCGTTCCGTTTGTCCATTAGACTGGGGATGATAACCAGATGTCAGTCCCTTGGAGCTTCTGACAGAAGCTCCAAGTGCTTGACAGAAAGCTTTCCAGACCTGTGACACGAACTGCGGTCCTCTGTCCGAAACCAAGTCAGCCGGGATGCCGTGGAGACGGAACACGTGTTGCACCAGGAGGTCAGCTGTTTCCAATGCCGTAAGTAACTTGGGAAGAGCCACGAAATGTGCAGACTTAGAGAACCTGTCCACTATGGTAAGGATAACAGATTTTCCCTGGGACGGAGGGAGCCCGGTTACAAAGTCCAGAGCAATATGGGACCAAGGTCGACTGGGCACAGGCAGTGGACGAAGTAAGCCAGCAGGAAGTTGGTTGGAGGACTTTCCTCGGGCACACACAGAACAGGCGGACACAAAGGCACGAGTGTCGGCATCCATAGCAGGCCACCAAAAATGGCGCTTTAGTAGGGACAGGGTACGGCCAACCCCTGGGTGGCAGGCAAACCGGGATGTGTGTGCCCAGGACAGGACTTGAGAGCGGACAGGGTCAGGCACAAAAAGGCAATCATCAGGGACATTACACGGTTCAGGGTGGTCTCGCTGGGCTCCTCGAACCATCCATTATCTATACCCGCTTTATCCTTTTTCAGGGTCACGGGGGTCTGCTGGAGCCTATCCCAGCTCATTTCAGGTGAGAGGCAGGGGTTACACCCTGGACAGGTCACAAGTCCATTGGTTCGCTCCTCGAACTAATGACTCAATGTCCCAAGTCACTGCAGCCACAATACAGGATGGGGGTATAATGGGCTCCGGACTGGGGCGGTCCTCAGAGGTGAATTGACGGGACAAGGCATCCGGCTTGACGTTGCGGGAGCCTGGGCGGTAGGTCAGCGTGAAGCGAAACCGGCCAAAGAACAGAGCCCACCGGGCCTGACGAGAGTTAAGGCGTTTTGCAGACTGGATATAGGTCAGGTTCTTATGGTCTGTCCAAATGATGAAAGGGTGTTCAGCTCCCTCAAGCCAGTGCCTCCATTCTTCTAGCGCAAGTTTAACAGCAAGTAGCTCCCGATTTCCCACGTCGTAATTGCGTTCGGCGGGCTCGAGACGACAGGAAAAGAACGCACATGGGTGGAGCTTCTGGTCTTTGGCAGATCTTTGAGAAAGGACGGCCCCCACCCCTGACTCAGAGGCATCAACCTCGACGATAAACTGGCGTGAGGGGTCAGGGTGGATGAGTACAGGAGCTGTGGTAAACCGTGTCTTTAGTTCTTTGAAGGCTGCATCAGCCTCGGTGGTCCAGGTGAAAGGGTTGGTTGGGGAGGTGAGCCTGGTGAGGGGTTCGGCTACACAACTATAGTCCCTGATGAAACGTCTATAGAAATTGGCGAACCCAAGGAAACTCTGTAGACGCTTGACCGAGGTTGGTTGAGGCCAGTCAACGACTGCACGCACCTTTTCAGGGTCTGCCTTCACCTGGCCACTCTCCACGATGAATCCCAGGAATCTAGTAGATGGAACATGGAATTCACATTTCTCCGCTTTTATGTAGAGCTTGTTCTCTAGAAGACGCTGAAGCACCTCTCGGACATGACCCACGTGTTCTTTTAGGTTCCGGGAGAAAATCAGGATGTCGTCCAAGTACACAACGACTGTTCGGTTAAGCAGGTCACGGAGAACGTTGTTGACCAAGGCTTGGAACACAGCTGGGGCATTCGTTAAGCCAAAAGGCATGACAAGGTACTCGAAGTGGCCGAGTGGTGTTTTAAATGCCGTCTTCCATTCGTCTCCAGCTCGGACTCTAATTAAGTGGTAAGCATTACGGAGATCCAATTTGGAGAAAATGGTGGCGCCTTGTAGGGGCTCGAAGGCAGAGGCAAGTAGAGGTAAAGGGTATTTGTTTTAGACGGTGATGTTATTGAGACCTCTGTAGTCAATACAGGGACGTAAAGAGCCATCTTTCTTGCTCACAAAGAAGAAGCCTGCGCCCACTGGGGAGGATGAGGGTCGAATGATGCCGGCAGCCAATGAGTCATGGATATACTTCTCCATTGCCTCCCTCTCTGGACGAGACAGGTTGTATAACCGGCTGGATGGCAGGGGAGCTCCAGAAAGAAGGTTGATAGCACAGTCATAGGGGCGGTGCGGAGGGAGAGACAAAGCACGTTGCTTACTGAAGGCTTCACTTAAGTCATGGTATACTGGAGGTACATTGGAAAGGTCTGGTGGCTCAGAGATAATAGGGGAAATGGTACCCTCATTAGGAGAGCGAGCAGACCGCAGGCAGGTGGAATGGCAGTGGGGACTCCAGCTCACGACTTTACCCGCGGCCCAGTCAATAAGAGGATTGTGCAAAACCAGCCAGGGCTGACCAAGGACTATGGGAGCGTGTGGGGACGAGATTATGTGGAACTGGATCTGTTCGTGATGATTGCCTGACACCAGGAGGTGCACAGGTTCGGATCGGTGAGTGACTTGAGCGAGGAGGCGACCAGTCAGAGCATTGGCCCTCACAGGTGAAGGAAGCGGCTCGATGGTTAAGCCCATTTGAGAGGCAACACCCGCATCCAGGAAGTTTTCATCTGCACCAGAATCCACCAGAGCAAACAGGGACAAGGATTGAGATTGCCAACGAAGAGTAGCTGAGAACTGCATTCTGCACAAGGGTTTGGGGGAAGAGACAGCCTGGCTCACCAGAACCCCCACTGTAACTGGGGAGCCTAATCTTTTGGCCGCACGGGACAGGTAGCAATGAAATGGCCAGGATTGCCACAGTAAAGGCACACCCCTGTGCGCCTCCGGTGAGTGTGCTCTTCTGGTGTAAGGCGGGCTCGACCCACCTGCATGGGCTCCGCATCTGGAGGACTAGGGGTCAAGGCTTGTGACACGGGAGGTCTGACCTCAGCTGGTGGGTCTCTGCTACTGGGAAAAGACCTAGGAGGAATTGACTCGGCTTGCCACTGGGACATTTGGTCAGAGATGTTGATGGCAGTTGTAATGGCATCATCTAGAGAGAGCTGCCCATGTCTAAGTGCAATTTCCCTCCCAATGGCACGGCTGAGCCCATTTTGAAAAGCTGTGAGTAGGGCTTGGTCGTTCCACCCCGACTCCACAGCAAGGGACCGGAATTCAGAGGCAAATTCTCTTACTGAGCGCCTGCCCTGGCGAAGTCTCAGAAGCTGTTGAGCTGCCTGCTGTCCTCGTATGGGTCATAGACTCGCTTGAGTTCAGTGACAAGGGCAGAAAAGGATTGGACTGCAGGAGAACGCTGCTCACGGAGGGCATTGAAATAACTGAGAGGAGGACTGTAGCACGGCGAGTGCTACGGGGCCCGACCGACAGGATAGAGAGGACACAGAGTTTTGTGCAGAACCCTTTATTGCCAAACACCCAGGACACACGTGCACAAGCACAGCTTCACTCAGCAGCTTCAGCTTCAGTCTGACCAACCGTCTCAGCAGCAGCTTCTCCTCTTATAAGGCTGGCAGGGTGGAGAGGCTGACGAGCCACACCTGTGTCCCGTCAGCCTGAGTGGCTGCACCTCCTCCACCCTGCCACACACCCCCAACGCCAAACTCGCGCCGGGGCTGCTCCCCGGGTCCCGCCGTCTCGGGAGCCGTCGCTTGGCGGCCCGCAGCTTCTGCCTCTCAGCTGCGGCGCCACCAGCTCCTCCCGCACTGCTGCGGCGTACCTCAAGCGTGGCGCAGGGGTGGGTCGCTCCGCGGGCATCAATGCCGCCAGCACAGCAAGCTGCTGCTCGCCCTGGTCCTGGAGCAGGGCGGCCAGGTCCGCCATGGCATGGGCGAGCGCGTCCAGGGTCCCCTCCGTGCCTCCCTTCTCCATCCCGTTGGGCCCCACGTTGGGTGCCAGTGTAGCACGGCGAGTGCTACGGGGCCCGACCGACAGGATAGAGAGGACACGGAGTTTTGTGCAGAACCCTTTATTGCCAAACACCCAGGACACACGTGCACAAGCACAGCTTCACTCAGCAGCTTCAGCTTCAGTCTGACCAACCGTCTCAGCAGCAGCTTCTCCTCTTATAAGGCTGGCAGGGTGGAGAGGCTGACCAGCCACACCTGTGTCCCGTCAGCCTGAGTGGCTGCACCTCCTCCAC
This sequence comes from Cololabis saira, assembly GCF_033807715.1. Taxonomy (NCBI): domain Eukaryota; kingdom Metazoa; phylum Chordata; class Actinopteri; order Beloniformes; family Belonidae; genus Cololabis; species Cololabis saira. The sequence continues at coordinate 8,757,606 of NC_084606.1, read as the reverse complement.
CCTGCCACAAGGACCCTCCAGTAGATTAGCAGTATAGGCTATCTTAGCTTCTTCACGACCATAGCGAGACGGTTGAGCTTCAAAGCTTAGCTGGACTTGGGTTAAAAAGTCCCGACAAGTGTTAGGATTGCCAGAGTACTTAGCTGGTGGGGGGATGTGTGGCTCTGCATGAGGAACAGCGGCAGAAGCTGGAGCAGCAGGTACGGTTGGAGGTGCCTCAGGAGGTGGAGCTTTCGCCTGCGATGCAATGGTGAGAGCAGTAAGCTGGTTGGAGATCACAGTCATCTGATCAACAAGTCTTTGAAGCAGTGAATCATGGTTGCCTAAAAGCTGTCCCTGATTAGCAACGGCCTCCTTCACCCTACCAAGTTCCACTGGGTCCATATTAGGCCAGATCGTTCTGTCACGATTAGTTAAACTGGCGGACCCAAAAGCAGAACACAACAAAGTCAAAGTCCAAGGGTGTTTATTAAAAAAATGCAGGAAAAAAGCAATCCGGAGGGCAGCGGGATTCTAGTGTGCTGGTGAGCAGGCTGAGGCTGAGTGGCAGGTAGGCAGGCAGGCAGGCAAGGCAAACGGCTGGCGGAGATTCTCTGAGGAGGAGAAGGGCAGGAATCAAAAATCACGAAGAGCACAAAATCTGCACTCACTAACTAAACTGGGGTTACCTTTGTAACCCAGAGTTTTCCAAAAATGCTAAACTAGGAAATATACTGGACAGGTAGACTAGAAGCGTTACCACGCACTAGGGTTGTGAAATGATCTGGCATCGGCGCTGCAGGATCTCCAAACATTTGTAGACTGGGGATGATTAGCTGACGCCAAGGAGGTGAGGAGACGACGGAACTGGAACCAGGTGTGCCAAGCTGAGAGCTGGAGCCAAGCCTATACGCCCACAGAACACACACAAACAAATAGACACAGACACTGACAGACTGTGACACCCCCTAGAAAACTTTGTACCTCAAGCCCCACAACGGTTTGATGTACATGCACAAAAATCGGCACACACCTGTATCATGTCACAACTTAAAGAAAAGTCTCTTGGCGCCATGGCCGAAACCCAACAGGAAGTCGGCCATTTTGAATTAATCGTGTAATTTGGCGCAATTTATGCCATTTCTTCGGCCGTTAATATGCCCCGAACCGTAACGTGCACGTGTAACGTGTGTTATACATCAAAATGTGTGTCTACATCCTGCGACGACTACTTTTCTCAGTTTTTCTCAGTAGCAACGATAGACGCCAAAGAGCGCGCCCCCCCTTCTTCTGATTGGTCGATATTTGATAGTTCCTACTTTCTGCCAACTTTTGAATGGTTTGATATAGAGAGTTGTGGGTGGTGTCATCCGCTAAATGTCCAGACCTGAAGAATCTACATGCAAGTCATACAAGCACTTCCACTGCAGCCTGAACGTGCACAAGGGTGCGAGGGCCCGGTCGTCGCTGCTTGCAGCTTTAATTATTTTTAGAACCCTTTGTATAACATACTTTTACTCAATGTAGCTTTTACACCATGTTTTTGTTTAATTACCGTCTACCTGGGGACAGCAGTGCAGACAGAGAGTGTCCAGGGTGAGAAGTGTCCATTGTGATCTGTTTTGTGTTTTTAATGCAGCGGTCGCTCCAGTGGGGGGAGAGAGCAGCCCATGATTGTTTAGCAAATGGTTGTTTGACAAAAAAAGTAAATTATAGGAATGAAGTTCATCTGTTTCTGTTTGGGTTCAATGTCTCATTCAAGTGAGAGAAATGATGAAGTCCTGAACATGTTCTGTGGAGCTGCAGATGTTTGATCATCAGATACTTTCTGATTAAAGATTTCAGCCTGTAATTCACTCACACGTGTGTCAGTACCTGGACTTGTGAACGTGGACTTTGTAGTGATGTTTTAAAGGTTTATATTACAGATTTTAGTGAGAAACAGGATTTTGTCTCACTGCTTCAAACTGTTTCTTTTCACCAGTTTTTTTTTTTTTTTTTTTTTTTTTCAGTTATGATGTTGTCCTGATTTTATTAACATATGAACAAGACCATATAACCTGTATTGATTTTTTTTTTTTTTTTTTATATATATATAAATAAGTAAACAAAATTTAAATAAATAAATAAATAAATAAATAAAAAAAATAAATAAATTAATTAAAATAAATAAAAAAAAAACGGGGGGTAAAACTTAAAGAGTTAAAAGGCGCACCTACCAAAATTAGTGAACATAAATAAGATAAGTAACAAGTAAATAAGTAGTAACAAAGACAGAAGGGGTAGTCACATGATATCAGGGTAACAGCTTGTTGCATATCAGAACCTGGACATGTACCTTTCAATGTCAGGCCATGCCAGACCATAAAGCCCGCTCCGAAGAGCTTGAGCACCGTTGTCCCCAATATATTCTAGAAAAGGGTCCCAGATGCGAAAAAACAGAAACGGTTTGTCCTTGAGCCAGAAGCTAATAGCTTCCAAAGGGATGAGTTCTATAACTGACCGGATCCATTGCGAGACTGTAGGAACAGAGTCTGAAATCCACTTGAGGAGAACACATCTCCTTGCACTGAACAGCAGCACCTTGAGCAGCTTCATCGAAGAGGGACAGAGGTTCAAAGGCACAGATTGTACTCCCAAAATACAGAATATAGGTTCTAAGGCAAGTGTTTTTTTTAAATATAATGTTGATTTCTTTAACTTCTTTGGTCCAAAAGTCATAATAAAAGGACATTCAAAAATACAATGGAAATACAGACCATCAGCAATTTTACATTTGTTACAGTACTTGGAAAGCAATGGATTGAATTTATTACGTTTCATGGGTGTGATTTGAAGCCTATGTATGACCCTAAATTGCAGTTCCCTGGCTTTGTTAGTAAACAGGCAACCTGCGGAGCTTAACCAAACATCGTCCCCGTAGCCACCCTCAAATCAGTTTCCCAAAGAGACCTGGCACAAGCTGTGTTTTCACTATTTGGGATTGACAAAGCCCTATAAAACCTGGAAATTAGTTTTCTAGTGTCCGGATTTTGGATGGCCTTCTCCACAGCTGAGAGACAAAACCCTTTAGGATGTGAGTTAATAGCAGAGGTGATAAAGCTGCGTATCTGCAGGTATCTAAAATGATTATTCTGCGGGAGATTGTATTCTTCTCTTAATTGACTAAAGGACATCATAGAGCCGTCCCTTAGCAAACCAGCTACCGTCTTTATACCTCTGCTGGACCACATGGAGAAAGCCTGATCTATCCGGCCAGGAGGGAAGTCCGGGTTCAGGTGGATAGGTGTGAGGAGAGAGATGAAGCCTTCCCGGTTTTCAAGTTTCCTCATAAGTTTCCATGCTTTTAAAGTATTCTGCAACAAAAAGTTGCCTCTTATATTCAGCTGAATCCACTTCTTAGACACGTACAGAATGTTGCGGAGAGGAATAGGGGACACTGGGGCCGCTTCTAAAGTGAGCCACGTCGAGTCTGGGTCCTCTCTAAACCACTGCCATAAATAGTAACCTAAACATGCGATCTGGTAGCGTTTAATATCTGGAACCGCTAATCCCCCTTCCTCGAAAGGGCGCTGTAGCGTAGTGAGTTTTAATCTAGCCCGCTTATTTTTCCAAAGGAAGGAGGACAGTGAACTATTCAGAGCCGAAACTGATTTCCTTGTTAGAAGGGCCGGGATCATTTGGAAGGGGTACAACAACCGCGGAAGAATATTCATTTTAAAGAGGTTCACCCTACCCAGAAGGGACAGTGGCAGAGATGTCCAACGAGCCAAATCTTCTCTGATCCTGCGAATTAGGGGAATACAATTAGCTTTGTACAAACCAGAAAGGGATGGGGTTATGTGTATGCCCAAGTAGACAAAACCTGATGGGGACCAACGAAAAGGGACAGAGCAATTTAAAGACCAGGACATATTGGGAGTCAGCGGCATTGCTTCAGATTTAGAGTAATTAATCTTATAGCCTGAAAATTGGCCGAAAGAGTTAATTATCTCAACTACCCTTGCAATGGAAGCCTGTGGGTTACTAGGATAGAGGAGGACGTCGTCTGCGTAGAGGGAAATTTTGTGCCGCGTAGGACCCACCTCTATACCTGTCACTAGCGAATCCATCCTGATGGCCTCCGCCAGAGGTTCTATAGCAAGAGCAAACAGGAGGGGTGAGACTGGACAACCCTGTCTGGTGCCGCGCCTTACTGCGAACGCAGGGGACGACATGCCGTTCGTTATAACTGAGGCCCGAGGGGCGGCATACAGGAGCGATATCCACCTGATAAGGTTGTCACCTAAATTAAATTTTGAGAGAGCATGCATCAGGTACGGCCATTCAACCCTGTCGAAGGCCTTCTCTGCATCCAATGAAATCACAAGAGATCGGGCCTTCGACTGTGCCCCATGCTGAATAAGATTTAGGAGCCTTCTCACATTATTGCATGAGTTACGACCCAGAATGAAACCAGTTTGATCCACTGAAATAATATCCGGAAGGACACGCTCAAGCCTTCTGGCTAGTATTTTAGCGAGTAGTTTCCTGTCCACGTCTAGCAATGCAATTGGCCTGTAAGAGGCACAGTCATCTGCAGATTTACCTTTTTTCAAAATTAATGAAATGTTCGCGTCCATCATAGTATTGGGAAGAGTCCCAGAATCAAAGGAGTAGGTCAACATACTAAGCAAAGGATCTATCAGCATATTCTGAAAAACTTTGAAAAATTCAGGTGTCAGGCCGTCCGGTCCAGGGGCCTTATTATTTTGTAATACATTAATAGCCTCTATAACTTCCTGTCGGGTAATAGGTTTATTTAGCAGCTCTTTCTGTGTATCAGAAGCTTGAGGGAGTTTAATACGTGAGAAAAAGTTATTCATTAGAGCCTCCGAATTGCAGCCTGATTCCGAATTATACAGACCCTCATAAAATTCTAGGAATGAGTTGTTAATATCTTAGAATTATGAACTCTTTTACCAGATCTGTCTTTTATAACCGGGATGGCTTGAGAGCCAGTCTTTGCCTTAACTAGATTTGCCAAGTATTTGCTCGCCTTATTCCCAAATTCATGCATCCTTTGCTTGGCAAGTAACATGGATTTTTGTGCCTCTTTGGATAGAAGAGTGTCTAGAGCTGCAGCAGTGGCATCAATCTCAAGCCTTAAGTCCGCAGATGGGTTGAGGTTAAATTCTCCTTGCAGCTTGGATAATGTTTTATCTAGTTTTTGTTGTTCTGCTCTCAGTTTTTTCTTCAAATTTGCAGAGAATGATATAGTGAAACCACGGAGAACAGCCTTGGCGGTCTCCCAAAGCAAACTAGGAGACACACCCGGGTTGTCATTTTCATTAATAAAATGTTTAAACTGTTCAGTGAGATATACTCTAAAGTTTGGGTTTTTAAGAAGATGGTTCGGAAACCGCCACTGTCCCCTGGGGCGTTGTGCCATGCCTGACATGACCAAAAACACTGGTGAATGATCACTAATAATAATATTACCAATTGAGCAGGAAAGCACCCGGTGAAGTGCAGATTTAGGAGTAAAAAAATAATCAATTCTAGAGGAGGATTTGTGTACCCTGGAATAAAATGTATATTGTCTGTCAGTCGGATGAAGTGTCCTCCATGTATCAATAAAATTGATATCGCTACTGCATCCGAATAAGGACTGGCCATGCCCCTCGTTAGATTGTACTGTTTTACTGGACCTATCGAGGCGGGGATTTAGGCAACAATTAAAATCACCAGCTACTACAGAGGATTCAACTATCCACTCAGAGAATAAGGAAAACACCTCAGTAAAAAAGTCAGGAGAGCGAATGGGGGGGGGCATAAACATTTAAATAAGAGACTGCATCCCCATAAAGTGTCCCTTTAATCATAACATATCTACCTGAGGTGTCAGCTTTAACCTCCACCTCTGTCAGAGGTAAAGACTTATCAACAAGAATGGCTACACCTCTGCTCCTGGAAGTAAAAGAGGAGAAGTAGACCTGGCCCACCCACTCTCTCTTTAATTTGGAATGCTCATTATCATCTAAGTGTGTCTCTTGAATTAGAGCTATCTGCACCCTCTCTTTTTTTAAATAATTCAGTATTTTCTTGCGCTTAATAGGGTCATGAATCCCATGGACATTCCAGGTACACAGTCTTATTGTTGTATTATTAGCCATAACCCCAGACAGTGTATGCAAGAAGTCTGTCTAGATACCCAAATGTTACACCCATACACAACATATAACGCCTTTTGCTCAGATAAAAAAAAAAAAAAAAAAAAAAACCGTGTGGAGAGAGACAAAAACAAAAACAAAACATCAACTAACCCTCCCCCTCCAAAAACCAGGCGTCTAAAAAACCTTACACTGTGCATCCTATCAGCACTAAACCAGTGCTCCAAGTGTAACAATATATAGTGACAAACTTGCAAAACACCGTAACAAGAACCAACTGTATGAGCACAAAATGTAGCACTCACCACCCGCGATAGGATATTGGCAGCTCCAAAACTGATAGGAACCGTTTTAATATAAGTCCCACATGCTTTGAGCCGCCTGAGGTAATGCCTGCGCGGCCGTTATGAGGCAGCAACAAGCTGCGAGTACGTGGAGAGTCATCCCGTAGCGGCAGCACCGGCAGCCTGGCCCGCCGAGAGCGTCGGGGCTATAGTCTCCGTGTAAAACTTCTCAGCCTCCTCCGGTGCAACAAAGCTGTATCTCCCGCCGTTGAATGTTACCTGCAGCCGAGCTGGGAATTGAAGACCATATCTGATCTGAGCCTTTTCACCAGTTTTAAAAAGATTCTCTCTGAAGCGACGGAGGACACAGGTTTACATGGACACTAGTTGCAGCGTCATCATCTGACTTTTTTTACTGTCCATCTGATCAGAAAGGAGGTGTTGGATGAAGTCACACTGTAGATGTTTGTTGTTGTAGCTGTAAAGTGTGAACTTTGACCTCATGTGTGGGCGACTCTCCAGCTCTGTGTCCCTCACAGGGAGAAGATGATCTGCAGGATCCTGCTGCTCATCATCCTCACATCACATGTCTGTGGTCAGTTTAAATATTCACTTTATTAACTTAAACACACTTTAACATCACTAACAGATCCACGACTCAGAGCTCTCAGTCCTTATATCTATGTTCAGTTTATTACATCATTTTTATCTATAGAATCAAGTTATAATTTAATAAAAGTTGTTTTTCCAAATATGTCATTGTGGCTGATAAAAGAGCTCTGACAGCTCTAATACCACACTCACATTTTAGAGTTTCACATGAAGTACGTTACTGGTTTAAAAGTACAAAAACTACAGAATTGTGTCAACATTCTCCTCTCTTTCCCTTTCTGTCTCCTCAGCAGCAACATTTGTAGTGAATGTGACACAGAGCTCCTATCAGACAGAGGAGAACCACAACATCACCCTGGAGTGGACCTTCACCCCCAAACCTGGAACCTCCTCCAGACCTCCTGACATCTACTGTGAACTCAGAACTTATCTCAGACCCTTAGTCCTGTTTCTTGTGGTGAACGGAGTTGAGATGACCTTTTATCACGATCAACAGTTTAGAGGACGAGTCCAGAGCGACAGAGATGCTCTGAGAGAGGGACGACTAAGACTCCACATGTCCAGACTCAGGACTGAGGACTCAGGACAGTACTGGTGTAGACTGGACACAGAGTCTGGATGGGGGTCTGCCAGCTGTGAAGTCCTCGTCTCTGGTAAGTCCTCTCAGTAGAAGTTGATGAAACAGATGATTCTCACTGTTGGACTGACTGTGGTCTGAAAGTGGACCTGAGACACTGGAACCAACATTCACCACTGTGTTATGTAATGTATGTGTATCAGGAAGTTTCTTAGTAGAAGTGGATCCTTCGCTAGAGCCCCTAGTTTAACTATGTGAGTGTACAAAAACTGGATAAAATTGTCTTTTTGAATATCCATATCAGTCCAATACACTCACTCACTCATCTTCTCCCGCTTTATCCGTTACCGGGTCGCGGGGGCAGCAGCCTCAGCAGGGATGCCCAGACTTCCCTCACCCCAGACACTTCCTCCAGCTCTTCCGGGGGGAGTCCGAGGCGTTCCCAGGCCAGCCGAGAGACATAGTCTCTCCAGCGTGTCCTGGGTCTTCCCCGGGGTCTCCTCCCGGTGGGACATGCCTGGAACACCTCCCTAGGGAGGCGTCCAGGAGGCATCCGGTACAGATGCCCAAGCCACCTCAGCTGACTCCTCTCAATGTGGAGGAGCAGCGGCTCGACTCCGAGCTCCTCCCGGGTGACCGAACTCCTCACCCTATCTCTAAGGGAGCGTCCAGCCACCCTGCGGAGGAAACCATATTGCAGTCCAATACAAATGTTGGATTTGTGTCCACAGCAGCCATGAACCGTCCTCCTCACGGTGACACTTGTAAATCCAACAGAGGTAAAACAGGAAGGACAATCCTGCACCAGCATCCCTTTTAATCCACTTTTTGTACACTAACAAAGATGAAATTGTCCTGATTTTTCCGGTTCAACCTGAAGCAGTTGTGTCATTAATTCTGGACATGAACTGATTGGAAAACATGTGAATTTTATTGTGACTTCTTTTTCAGCAGCTGCTGATCTTCCACCTCAGACACCAACGATGATCCCAGAACAAGAACCTCAGGAGACGACCAGATCCTACGATGAAGCAGGAGTTGTTGCAGCAGCTGCTCTTCTTTTTTTATTTTTTATTTTTATTTTATTTTTTTTAATTTTTTTATTGAGATCAATAGCCAAAGTAACAATGGTACATACATCTTCATAACTATTTTGAAGAAAAAAAAACAATAGAACGATCACTACATTCAGTGACCGTGGTGTACCAAGTATCACTAAAAGAAAATCACAAGTCAAAGATTTTTTTCCCTTTTTTTTTAACCCCTCCAACATAGAAACATAAAAATAAAATAAAAATAAATGGATATAGTGGATGGATAAGAATTAATTATGCAAAAAGAAAAGAATAGAAAATAAATAAATAAAAAGAAAATAAAAATAAATAAAAAAATTAAAAAAAAAGAAAACAGCTCACTAAACTATTACTCTAAACACCATAATGTAAATACACACCCACACATAAATAAAATTGCAAAAAGGAAAGAAAAAGTATATGAAAACACCTGAATGAGTGCCAAGCACTAACAGGCACCTCTAAGTGGGTAACACTTTTAAGTTTGAAACATGGGATATGAAATATTGCCATCTTTGATAGAACCTTTCAGTACTTCCACGACTAGAGTACCTGATTTTTTCAAGTTTCAGAAAAGACATCATATCCTTAAGCCACATAGAAATTGAGGGACTTACAGCAGATTTCCAATGTAACAATAATGTACGCCTTGCTATCAAAGACATAAAGGCCACAACATCTCTCTGGGCTGAGTTTAAATTCAGTGAGGAATCCGGAATCCCAAATATGGCGATGGTAGGAGAGGGCTTCAGATTCATTTTAAAGACCATAGAGATAGTCTTAAAATAATTCAACCAAAAATCATATAAGCAAGGACAATGATAAAACATGTGGCCAAGGTGACAAGGAGAGCACTTACATTTATCACAGATATCGGGAACTCCAGGGTAAATACTAGCAAGACGAGCTTTAGAGTAATGAGCCCTGAAAACTACTTTAAACTGAATCAAGCTGAGGCGGGAACAGGAAGATGATGTCCTAATACGGCTCAGAGCTTTGTCCCAGGTCTCCTGATCGATTTGTATTCCCAACTCTCTCTCCCATGAATTTCTAATCTTGTCACTGGAATCGTTGTTTAGTGTTAATATAAAATTATAGATATTAGATATAAGCCCCTTTTTGTGCGGACTGTATGAAATAACACTCTCCCAGGTCTGTACTGAAGGTACAGTGGGGAAATCAGGAAATGATTCCGAAACAAAATTCAGAATTTGAAAATATCGAAATAAATGGGACCTTGGTAACTCATAATTTGAAGACAGATTGGTAAAGCTGTCAAACTGTCCGGAAGTGTATAGATCTCTAATTTGATTAATAACCTTGTCTTGCCAAATTGAAAACCCAGAATATAAAATAGAGGGTGGAAACAGATGATTCTTGGCCACAGGGCCTGAAGCAGAGGCAATCAAACAATTGTGACAACGTCTAAATTGAAACCAGACTTTAACTGTGTTGAGGACCACTTGATTATCTGTATATAGTGCAGGTTTTGCAGGCAACGAGGAAAAAATAAGAGCAGGAATAGAAGACCCCCTGCAAGATAGCAATTCCATTCTGCACCAGGCGGAGCTAAATGATTTTAACCAGTAGCAGATCTTTTGTATATTAGCTGCCCAATAATATAACTGAAAATTGGGCAGAGCAAGTCCCCCGCTGAGTCTGCATCTCCGCAGCAAAGACTTACGAACTCTAGCTGGTTTCCCATCCCAGATAAAACCGCTAATAATTTTGTTCAATGAATCAAAAAAAGATTTTGGCAGAAAAAGAGGAATTGACTGAAATAAGTAAAGGAATTTGGGTAAAATATTCATCTTAACGGCATTAATCCTACCCAAGAGGGAAAGAGGAAGATTACACCATTGCTGCAAATCAGAAGTAACTTTTGCAATGAGGGGGGAGAAATTAGCTGATGCTAGGCCAGATAATGAGCGTGTTGCGTTTATACCAAGATACTTAAATCCATTTAACTTAAGTGTAAAAGGTAAATCAGACTGTTGGAGATCACATGCAGCTGAGTTTATGGGAAAGCACTCACTTTTGTCCAAATTCAGTTTATAACCAGAAAAAGAGCTGAAATTATTTAAAATATTCTGGACATTAGGGACCGAACTCAATGGATCCGACACATAAAGCAACAAATCATCTGCATATAGGGATAATTTATGTACAGTTCCATTTCGGATGATCCCAGTGAATGAAGGGGAAAGCTCAAAGTGATAGACAGGGGCTCAATTGCAATTGCAAAGAGCAACAGCGATAATGGACACCGTTGCCTGGTACCACGGCCAAGGGGAAAATAGTCAGAGAAGATATCATTTGTGTGGACACTGGCTTTTGGGGATGAGTATAAGAGGCGGATCCAGGAAATAAATGTATCATTAAATCCAAACTTTTTCAAAACAACAAACAAGTACTCCCACTCCACCCTATCGAATGCTTTTTGGCATCCAGGGATACTACGATTTCGGGAACATGAGAGCATTGCTTTGAATAGATTATATTGAAAAGAGTGCGTGTATTGAAAAATAATTGACGTCCCTTAATAAAGCCATTTTGCTCTTCAGATACGACCAGTGGTAGAACCCTCTCCAAACGAGTAGCAATTACCTTGGCTAACACTTTTACATCAGCATTCAACAAAGACAACGGTCTGTAAGAACCACATAATGTCAGATCTTTATCCTTTTTATGAAGTAAAACTATAGTAGCCTGTGACAGAGTCAGTGGTAAAATACCTCGTTCTAATGATTCATTAAACATTGCTAAAAGTAAAGGAGCCAATTTTCCAATACATTTTCTGTAAAACTTGATGGGAAACCCATCAGACCCTGGAGCTTTATTTGATTGCATTGCTTTGATAGAATTTGTTACTTCAGTGAGGGTAAGTGGAGAGTCCAAGCCACTGGCCACCTCCGAACCAATAACAGGGCCATTAAGACCATGAAGAAATTAATTCATGTTTTTTCAGTCAGTAGGAAATTCTGATGTATATAGAGAGGAATAAAATGATTTAAATATAGAATTGATTTCTTTGGGGTCTGTTGCAACGACACTTTGGGTTAGTTGATGTGCCAATAGGCGGCTAGCTTTGTCACCATTCATAATATGAAGCCCGACTATGTAATAACAACCTTTCCGCTTCTTTGGTTGAAATTAAATCAAATTCTAATTGTAAATCAATCTGGTGTTTATACAGCTCAGGAGTAGGGTGTAAAGCATATCTTTGGTCTAAATTACCAATGGCAGTAGTCAGTTCGGCCAACCTCGCATTGCGTCTCTTATTCGAAAATGAGGAGTAATATATGATCTGACCTCTTAGGTAGGATTTAAGTGTTTCCCATAGTAATGAATATGAAGTAGATTCATTTTTATTAAACAATAAAAATTCATCGATTGAGTGAGAGATAAAATCACAGAATTCCTTTTCCGCCAATAGAAGAGAATTGAACTTCCATAGAGATGGACTGTATTTGTGAAACCCTAATATCTAACAGTAGTGGTGCATGATCCGATATAATTATACTCAAGTAGTCAGAGGAAACTACACAGGAATTTAAAGACTGATAAATAAAAAAAATGATCAATCCTGGAGTAAGAATGGTGTACCTTAGAGAAAAAAGAACATTTTTGTACAGATGGATTGCAGGATCTCCAGGGGTCAACCAAGCCATTACGATTCATAACATCAGAGAATGCTTGAGACATGGAAGATATATTCAGACTACGAGGATTGGAACGATCTAACGCTGGATCGAAGACACAATTCAAGTCGCCTCCAAAAATTACCAAATGTGAATTCAAAAAAGGTATTTTACTCAGCAGGCTATTGGCAAAACCAGCATCATCAAAGTTTGGGGCATATACATTGACTAATAAGACTTTTTTATGCATCAACAACCCTGCAACTATGCCATACCTGCCATTCTTATCAGCTATGACATCGGTGGGTGAAAACTGAACTTTCTTAGTGATTAGAATAGTGACTCCTCTGGATCTGGAGTTGAACTCTGAGTGAAAAACTTGACTCACCCATGGGCGCTGCAACCTATGATGGTCTTTAGTCTGAAGATGAGTCTCTTGTAAGAAAACTACAGAGGACTTTAACTTTTTCCAAGTGTGTAAATACCTTCGACCTTTTTACTGGATGTCCCATGCCCTTGATGTTCCAACTAATGAAACGAAGAGATGTGCCTGGCCCAGCAATATCAGAACTTATAGTGTTATTACTCATTTAAGAACATAAAAACACACACACACATATATATATATATATATACAGATGTGGTCAGTGTTGTTACTAAAGTTAAGATTGCTGTCAATAAAGGTACCTAAATATTTAAAGTCTCCTACTACCTCTACAGTGTGATCCTTGATTGTAAGGGGCTGCACAGGATCTTTTTCCAACATGACAGGTTCCTTTGTTTTCGTCACATTAATCTCCAAGAAGCTCAAATCACACCAGTTATGGAGAGAAGACACATGTCATCTATATGTCTCTCACCAACTGTATCCCCCTTCTTACAGTTTTTCTTGATTGCCTAAGCATGATTTTCAAAACAGGGCCCGTGGTTTCAAAACACTACACACAATTAGCACAACAACACACCAAATTAGCAAAACACTACAGATCCTTTGCAAAATTAAACACGCTTGTAAAAACTATACACTTCTTTTTAAAAACCACACTTTGTTACCATATGAAACAAACACGTTTCACATTACTATACTCTGTTTGCACGAGTTACACTCTGCTGTGATAAACCTAAAACACTTTTAGCACTTCTACGTCCCTATGATTAGAGTAGGCTACTATCAACAAAGTACAAATATACAGTTTTTCTTGATCGTTTTGGCCCATTTTTCCATTCACAGTTTACTTTTTCAAAACAGCTCACACAAAGCCCTTAACAGAAGCTGAAATAACCAAAACACTTTATGATGTTTGCAGAATGACACCACTTTCTCAAAACTTGTCACACATCCATCAAAAACAAACTTTTCCATCAAAACCTAGAATTTTTTCTCAATTGAACATGTGTGTTTTCTCATTTATTTACTGTAACGATGGATAACAAAATTGAAACCACAGCTATCAATATCAACTTTTGTTCAACACCCTCATAGTATTGACTATTTTACAACTGACAACATACTACAATTTGGGTTTTGTATTGAGCACTCTAACTTAGTTATATAACTTAGAAATATACTGTCACAGAGTATTTACAGTAAAATCAGAAAATGTGTATACAGTAAAATATTGTAGATCTGTTTTTGTATTGCTGAAGTTCCTGTCAACACCATTGATTTACATTTGTTCTACTGTGTACAAAATGTCAAGATTCTGACAGAAAAATATTTATTGCAGTACTTGTCATATGCACATACTGTAAGCAATCAAAATGACAGGGTTCAATATGCAGTACAACAAAGGTCAATTCTCAAAGAAAGTACTGTAAATGAAACACAATCAAATGAAACCCTGTAAATATGAAAAAAAAAAAAATACAGGAAAATTACGCATTGTCGACACGGGCCTGACGATCAGGCCACATGTTCTCGTCCACGTCCTCCTCGATCCATGCTTGGTGTCAACTTCAAGCTATTGACCTCTTTACTGTAATAGGTTGAGGACTACTTGCTTTGTTTTGCAAAGAGAGTTCACACAGGTGCTGATAATTTTTTAGAATTGAGAGAGCAGTTCCAATTGGCTGCTACAAAGTGTCTGCAATGTGTTGCCATGGTAAATCAGTTATGTTTTGTGTCTCTTTGTGAGAAGTGTGTTAACTGTTTTGAAAAGTGTATTACAGTAAAAGTCAAAGAAAATTGTGTGAAAGCAATGAGAAATAGTTAACCGATTCGCCAGAGAGGACTCTTGCTGTGCAAAGAAGGTGTGAGCATTAGATAAAGTTGACCCATGATGTGAAAAATGTGTCAAAGCAATCGAGAAAAACTGTAGTCTTTCTCTGACTCTTGTGCTTGGAGACCAATGAGCTCACCTGCTGCTTTCTATAGTGTAGATACACCTGATTGGTGTGTCTACATTTAAGCAAACAAGTGTTTGCACACCTGATGACTGTGTTGAACCAACTGGTTGGACGGTGTGCTAATTTGACAGTCAGTGCTTTGGTATTGCAAAGAAGTGACTTTATGATAGATTTTTGTGTCTAATGTACGTTTAGTGTGTTTAGTGTTTTGAAAATCACTGTGTGTAGAGTTTTGCAACAAGTGTGAGGTTGACAATGTGCTTATAGTTGTGCAAATATGGGCTGATGTTTTGCTTCTTGAGTGTAAGGTTTTGCTAATAGTGTACTACTTTTAATTTTAGTGTGTAAGCAATAGAAAAAAACTGTAAGTAGAATATTATATATAGTAAAAATAGTATATTCTCCTAAAGTGTCCTTGAGTACCTTGAAAGGTGCTGCTAAATAAAATGTATTATTATTATTATTGTTATTATTAATATCAGAGCTCTTATCATCAGCCACAATGGCATATTTGGAAATATATATATATATATATATATATATATATATATATATATATATATATATATATATATATATATATATATATATATATATATATATATATATATATATATATATATATATATATATATATAATAGAATAAAATAAATAAATAAATAAAATAAAATAAATAATAAAAGTGAGCTGAGTTAAAACACCCTCCCCCCCAAAACCCTGAACAAGTACACCCATACTTCTCCTGATGACACAGGGCCACTTGACGCCCTTTTTAATTGTATTTTAGATATTAAGTCATGGATGGCAGATAATTTCCTACGGCTCAACCAGGACAAAACAGAGGTTTTAGTTATTGGTCCTGAAGGCCAGAGAGAGAAACTTTTACCAAAACTACAAGATTTTAAACCTTCGCAATGCGTAAAGAACCTGGGTGTTATTTTTTACTCTGAGCTCACTTTTATTCCACACATAAAGAATATTATGAAGATAGGTTTTTACCATCTTAAGAATATAGCCAGAGTCCGCCCGTTTCTCTCTCAGGCCAGCACGGAGGTGCTGATGCATGCTTTTATCTCATGTCGTTTAGATTATTGTAACGCCCTGCTCTCTGGTCTTCCTAAAAAGAGTATTAATAACCTACAGCTATTACAGAACTCAGCCGCTCGCGTGCTGACGAGGACCAGAGGGCGGGAGCACATTACACCTGTTTTAAAATCGCTGCATTGGCTCCCCGTCCGCTTCAGGATTGATTTTAAGGTTCTTTTACTGGTTTTTAAGTGTCTTAACGGTCTTGGGCCATCTTATTTATCTGATCTGCTTTTACCGTTTCAACCCTCACGGACCCTGAGGTCCTCTGGCACCGGCCTTTTAACCATTCCCCAAACCACGACCAAAACCCACGGTGAGGCTGCATTCAGCCATTATGGCCCCTCTTTATGGAACAGCCTGCCAGAGAATCTCAGGGCCGCAGAGAACGTTGATATTTTTAAAAGGAGGCTCAAGACACACCTTTTTAGTTTGGCCTTTATCTGATCTCATTTACCTAGTCTTTTTAGCTATGTATTGTGTTTACTTCTTTAGCTTTGTTATTATTTTTAAAACTTTAATCCATTTTAGTGACTTTTTATTTTATGTTATTTATTATTCATCTTAAGTCTTGTATAGATTTCTCTAAAATGTTACACTTTTAGGCATCTTTTACTTTCTTTTAATCTTTTAGTTTTTAGCTCCAGTGTTTCCTCAGGGGGGTCGTTCACACTGGGAGGTGTGTCTGCTCTGCCCATGGGGGTGTCGTCATGGGGGTCTCTCAGGCCTGGGTGGCTGGGGGTGGGACTCCACCTTCTGTGTGGGGTCTGCCCTGGTCTGTCCGGGTTGGGGGGGTCTCTGTGGCGATGCTCCTTGTGGTCATGGTCGGTGGAGCCTCTCAGTGTGGACGGCCACCCATAGGTAGTGTTTCCTCACCTGGATCGTTAGTGCTAAGCCATGTCACCAGTCCACTTAGTGTGTGTGTGTGTGTGTGTGTGTGTGTGTGTGTGTGTGTGTGTGTGTGTGTGTGTGTGTGTGTGTGTGTGTGTGTGTGTGTGTGTGTGCACATGTGTATGAGTGTGAGTGAGTGTGTGTGTGTGTGTGTGTGTGTGTGTGTGTGTGTGTGTGTGTGTGTGTGTGTGTGTGTGTGTGTGTGTGTGTGTGTGTGTGTGTGTGTGTGTGTGTGTGTGTGTGCACATGTGTATGAGTGTGAGTGAGTGTGTGTGTGTACGCGTGGGGGGTGGGGTCGTATGGGATGTTTTAAATTGTGTTTTTGATTGTTATTTTATTCTGCATGTAAAGCACCATGTGTTGCATTTATATTGTATGATTTGGTGCTATATAAATAAATAAAGTTTAAGTTTAAGTTTACTAGCCTTGTCATTAACTAGTTGAGACTTCACCGATTTCAGTTCAGACTTGATAGGTAACAAGGCATCACCGAGAACTTCTTGCTGCTCCTTTTTTATGATTCCAGCAAATTCCTCTTTCAGAGAAGCCATTAAGTCCAGTTTTAGGGCATCGGTGTCCATACTGGGCGGTGACGTGGCTGATTCGGATGCGGCGGCCTGTGAGCACGGCTTCAGGTGCGTCTGAATAGTGCGGGATTTACCCTTTCCCGTCATTGCAAAATGCCCAAAAAAACTATCAGTGGGCGCAACGTGTAACCAACAAGATAAAATGATAGGTTGAGTTACAAAAAAGCACAACTGGATAACACTTATAATAGAAATTGGCAGGAGCCACCGAATACACGTCCTACTTCATCAAGCGCTCGGCCACTCCCCAGCAGCTGCTCTTCTGATTATTTATGTTAAAGTTTTGGTGAAAGAAATTGAGAAAAATTACCTGCTTTTTTGTCTCAGAGAACCCTCGAGGAGTCGTACACAAGTTTCTGATGAATCACAACGTGATGATTTTAATCACAACTGAAAATGACTCCTTTAAAGCAGCACAACGTAACTTTCAGCTTTTGTTGAGTTTGGCGTCTCCTTTGGACAAAAGCGGTAGTGCTTTACCAGTAGTGTGGCAGGGTTCCTACCATGCTCCTCAAAGTTACATAGTGCCAGTGAAGGCGATACAGACCCCTCAGACCATGACAGAGGTTCATTAAACCTGTTGGAAGTTGATGTACCATCACAATGACTCTTGAAATATTATATTAAGGTGGAAAAGTTACGTAGTGTCGCTTTAACATCTGGGGAGCTGCTGGAGTCTGTCCCAAGACCCCGTCCACACGTAGCCGGGTATTTTTAAAAACGAATATTTCCCTCCTCTGTTTATAAAAAAATTTGCATCCACACGTAACCGAAGATCTGCGTTTTCGACCACTTCATAAGCATTCTAACCTGTAGATCATCTGCACCTCCGCGGCTCTGCGGGCTCCGCGGCTCTGCGGGCTCCGCGGGCTCCGCGTCTCTGCGGGCTCTGCGGGCTCTGCGGGCTCTGCGGGCTCTGCGGAGCCGCGGGCCCTACACCTAGGGTGCGCGTCGCCGCGTACCCTACGGTGTAGGGTACGCCGGAGCCTCTGTGTCGGTGTAACGCAGTAAGCGGTGGTCAAGACCAGAGACCATTTATTTAATAAATAGAGAACAGATGCTGGATCATCTTGGGTTCTGTAGTAAACAAAAGGCGCACGTCAGAGCAGATTTGTTGTTGTTTTGGCGCATAATGTGACGTTCGAAAACGCAAATCTCCGGTTATGTGTGTCCACACGCATCTACATAAACAGAGTTTTCAAAAATCTTCACTTTGCCCGGAGTTTTTTTAAACCTTCGTTTATTTGCGTTTTCGTGTGGATGACAGGTCAAAACGGAGGAAAATATCTCCGGTTTAGCAGATATCCGCAGATATCCGGCTACGTGTGGACGGGGTCCAAGTCTCCGAGGGAAGAACCTCCACAACACGGAGAACATGCAAACTCCACCTAAAAACCTGCTGGGAGTCGAACCAGGAACCTCGTTGCTGTAAAGCAGCAGTGCTGACTTCTACACCGCTGTGCTTTTCAATCATTGTTCTTCCTAAAAACACGCTGTGATGCTGCTTCTTCACCGTTTTACTTCATATCAGTCATTACTGTCAGATATCTTTGCTCTTTACTCTAAACTCTCTGTTGTCATGGATACTAAAGTACCAGAATATCAATATAATATAATATCAGAATATAACAGTATCCATGTCAGCAGGAATAAATGTTGTTTCCAGTAGTTCCTGCTTGGGACCTCAAATGAGGAGGACAGTGAATAGTATTCATGTTTCCTGATGTGTTCAATATACTTTGTTGTTTAATATTTCTCTGTATTGTTGTTGCCATGACAACTCAATTTTCATCTGGAGATTATGAATATTTTACTTAGTATATAACTATTTCTTTCTCTTGTTTTAACCTTTTATAAAAACAGCATTACATCATGTTTTATTGCAACACAAATACACAAAATTAATCGTTTTTAAATAAACCCTGATTACAAAAACGTTGTTACGCTGTGTAAAATGTAAAATTAAAAGTCTAATTATTATCACATCATTCTGTTTCCTGTTTCCATGAAAACATGTTAATAGTTGTAGTTCTTCCAGACGTCCAGCAGATGGCGGAGTTTTACACAGACGACTTTATTCCGTTTTATCCAACTGTGATGTGGAAGTGAGTCCTGCGATGGACACGTGACCTCAGTGGCGGCCTTTGGCATCAGGGGGCCCTTTTCAATATTTAATATGGGGCCCTATTTATTACTATATTTGCCAGCTATGTGTCCTGCGTCCGTGACGCATTATAAACTGAAAGAACGCATGTACGCATCCATGCGTGACGCATGGATGCGTACATGCGTTGGTGTTAGTGGGCGGCAGCCGCTGCTGTAGTCGGTGCATGCTGGACCAAAGAAAGAGGTCACTTTCGGAAGACTACTGTTACCTTTCTTAATTTCCAGTCCTATCTCCGAACCGTAGTTGGGAGAGCTGGTATTTAAATACGGTTTCTGGCTCGTTGCTGGTAACCGGTGGTTGTCTAGGAGTCCGGGGAAAGTGAAGGAAAAAAGGACGGAGGAAAAATACTGTCCGTGCAACGTCGCAGATTTATTACAAACTTGTAAAGAGCAAACAAAACACGTGAGGGCCGACAACTGAAAGCTAACGGAGGACACACTGAAAAGTAACTGAACACGTATACCGGTCTTCCACACGCGCACACCTGCATCTCCCTCTCTCTCCTCCGCTGCACCCACTACGTCTCACACACACACACCCGAACACAGACACCGCCTTAAAGGGGACCGGCACCACTCTAGTATGTTCGTTTCATTTTTCTTGGATGTTAGCTGGTTAGTTTAATGGCGAGTAGTGATTTATTATTGTGTGTTCCTTGCGCATTTTTTTTTTTGTCAGTCAGTTGGGGGCCCCCTGGTGGCCGGGGCCTGTTTCAACTTAAAACGGTTGAAACATACGTAAGGCCGCCTATGCGTGACCTGTCCAGGTGTGCGCTGACTTTCCCCCAAAGACCCGGATGAAGTCCAGCAGATCTTTTTGGTCCTGAATTGAAATGATGGATGAGGAAAGTTAAACTGCTGCATTCTTAACTCCCACCAAGAATACAACCATTGTACGTCTCTGTTTCCCTTGAAATCTGCCCCCGACTGGACAGAACCAGAATCAGAAAAAGGTTTATTGTCAAGTACGTTACTGGACAGAGGAGGGATTTGTTTTAGCGTAGTTGCTGCAAAAGATTTTTCTATATAATTGTGTACATGGTAAATAATATATACATGGTAAATAATATATAATATATACATGGTGGGGGGGGGCGGCATGATAAATAATATAAACATGGTATATAATATAAACATGGTAAATAAACATGGTAAATGATATAAACATGGTAAATAATATATAATATATACATGGTGGGAGGGTCCTGGAGTCGTACCGGTCCTGGAGCGACGGCAGATTGCAGCCGATCACCTTCCCAGCAGACCGAATGACTGCCCTTGTCCTCGGTTGTAGCACCCTGGTGCATGATGGTCCACAGCTGTCTACAGAAGAATGGAGAACGTCACAGCCTCTGTGTTCTCATCCAGATTGTTGGCAGCCCTGAACACATCCCAGTCAGCAGAGTCCAAACACGCCTGGAGATCCTCCATCGATCTGCTCATGACAATCACATCTGGAGCCTGAATTACTTCCTGGAGAAAATCTTTTCTCTCAACTGTTTCCTGTTTCATCTTCGTCTACATGAACCATTTTTATTGAAGATATGAAATATATTGAATATGATACGTTTCTCCCCAGATAATTAGAAGATATTTATAGATAATACAATGAGACTGAGGTTCAAAGACAAAATAAGCAGCTTTATTCATCTTTAATGGTCATTAGGTTTCAGTTTATTGACACATTAAAATAACTTTATTAAAGTCACTTTGGGTGAAAAAATAATCCTGGGCAGAGAAAACCTCCACGGAGACACAGGAAGGAGCCACCAAAACAAACTCAAACATAAAGATGAACTGAAACTAAAATCCACATGTTGAGCAGCTGTTTCTGGAATAACTTCCGTCTACTTCAACTTCATGAGCTCAACAGAGGCTCCACGATATGAAAGCCAGAGTCCAGCGTGGAGCGGCTGGGTGAAGGTGGTCTGGACTCTGTGGAGGAGGGTCATGGTCTCAGAGACGCTGTAGAAGGACAGAAGACCAGCTCCGTGGTCCAGGTACACTCCAACTCTGGAGGAAGGAGGACCCGAAACACGAGTTTTAACAGGAGAAGTGGAGAGGAACATTATCTGCCCCTGAAAGAGGCGAGACTCATCCAACTAAAAGTGTTTAGTGAGGGGGGGGTTCTCCTGTAGATGGTGATGTACTGGAGGTCTCTCCAGACCAACAAGGGCTCGTTAACTCTATCTATCTATCTATCTATCTATCTATCTATCTATCTATCTATCTATCTATCTATCTATCTATCTATCTATCTATCTATCTATCTATCTATCTATCTATCTATCTATCTATCTATCTATCTATCTTTCACGCGTCAGTATTTTACTGTTCAGGTGAAATAAAGAACCACCGGGTTACAAGATGACAGATCTGCTGACAACAATGGGCAAATATACCTGGGGTTATTATGGTCTGTACGTAGTTTATCCACATGAACATTTTAGTGAATAAAAGACAGTTACAAGTTTACTTCTTTTACCAACTAATAAACAGCAGACTGGTTGTTCTGGCACCAGCTGATTGAACTGAACTGAACTGGGTTGAAAACATAAAGGAAAACACATATTTTGATGCAGAACCTCTTTTATTATTTATCTTTGACCTGATATGGATTAAATATACAAATGAACATCTAAAACTGCTTCATGACAAAGTGTTTCATCAAACTGGTCCAGAGCAGAGTCTCCATGAACAGAGAAACAACAGGAGACGGAAGCAGCAGTGTCTCCTTGTGTCCACTAGAGGGAGACTAAGTCTCTCCAGTCAGACTAGATGTTGATTCTCGGAGCTGGAAAGTCTGAACTTTGGTCTCATCTACCCCTTTTACACCAAGCTGGTTCCAGGGCTGGTGCTAGTGCTGGTGCTAGAGCCGGTTCACGGTTGGTTCTAAGTAAGAACCGGTTGAGAACCGTTTGCTTTTACACAAGCTGGTGCTGGCCAGCAGCTGGCCAGAGAGCCACGTCATCACGTTACTGTATACGTCACCATTTCCCGGTACAATTAGCTTAGCTGTTAAATAAATAAAACATAATAATATAAACCTAATGGAATACTGTAATCCAAGTCTGAATGAGTAGATGCTCCCGGGGAGCTGCGATGCGGAAGCGGGCTGAAGGCTGGAGGAACCACGGATCGAGCGGGCTGGCGTCCCCGCGAGCTGGGACACGGGCTGGGAGGCGTCCCCGCGGGCTGGGACACGGGCTGGGAGGCGTCCCCGCGGGCTGGGACACGGGCTGGGAGGCGTCCCCGCGGGCTGGGAGGCGTCCTTGCGGGCTGGGACACGGGCTGGGAGGCGTCCCCGCGGGCTGGGACACGGACTGGGAGCGGGCTGGGAACCCGCCGATCGAGCGGCAGCCTCGCGTCCAAGCCCGCGGGGAAGCGTCCCAGCGCTGGAACGCTTCCCCGCGGGCTGGGACGCGGGCTGGGAGGCGTCCCCGCGGGCCATGAATTTTTATTAAATAAATGGATGTAATAATAAAAGAGTCTGCTAACTTAACCGCCGTCTTCAACGCTCGATCGGCGGGCTGAAGGCTGGAGGAACCACGGATCGAGCGGCGGGGGACGCGTCCAAGGGCTGGAACGCTTCCCTGCGGCCACTGACATTACTGTTGATGGATTGTACCGTAGACCACTGCTGCTTCTGTTTTACATCCATTATTAAATAAATGGATGTAATAATAAAAGAGTCTGCTAACTTAACCGCCGTCTTCAACGCTCCGTTGTTTAAAAACGGCGCTCTTCCGTGTTTATTCTGCTTCGGCTGTTCAGTAACACCGTCCCCAGCCCCGCCCCCAGCCCCTGACGTAAGCACGTAGCCCCCGACGTAACTTGGTTCTTAAGTTGGACCAGCAAAGACTTGGTTCTTGTGTAGCACCAGTTTTGAGAGCCAGGAGCCGGTGCTTAGGCTGTGTAAAACCAAAGAACTGGTGCTAAGTCTGGCTCTAGCCCAGAACCAGCCCTGGAACCAGCTTGGTGTAAAAGGGGTATCGTGACTCTCCAGCTCTGTGTCCCTCACAGGGAGAAGATGGTCTGCAGGATCCTGCTGCTCATCCTCATGTTTATGACTCTCAGGCTGTTAGTTTATGCTGTATTTATAATAATAATAATAATAATAATAATAATTCATTTTATTTGGAGGCGCCTTTCACGACACCCAAGGTCACCTTACAGAATAAAAACACAAGAAATACAATTAAAAATACAATAAACATCCATACAAGCAACAATACAAATAATATAACAGTAGACAAACAAACTGGTGGGAAGTAGTGCGTGATGTCCGGTTATAGTGAATGGGCAAGTTTGAACAGGTGGGTTTTGAGTTGTGTTTTGAATGTGGTGATGGAGTGTATTTGTTTTATGTGTGGGGGGAGGGAGTTCCAGAGTCTGGGTGCCGAGCAGCTGAAAGCTCGGGCACCCATGGTGCTAAGGTGTGAGGTGGGAGTGTAAAGGAGTCCAGCAGAGGTTGAGCGGAGGGTGCGGGAGGGGGTGTAATCTTGCAATAGGTCAGAGAGGTAAGTGGGGGCTAGGTTGCGAAGGGGAAGGTTTTTGTAAATGATACTGTATTGGACTGGGAGCCAGTGGAGTTGGATAAGAACGGGGGTGATGTGATCAGATGACTTGGTGCGGGTGATGATCCGGGCGGCCGAGTTCTGTATGAGTTGCAGTTTGTCGGTGAGTTTGGTTGGGAGGCCAGTGAGGAGGGCGTTGCAGTAATCAATACGGGATGAGATGAATGAGTGGACCAGGATTTCTGTGCTGGATTGGGACAGTGCTGTTCCAATCCAAATCAATCTTTCCTGCACGCTTCAGGGTCCTGGAGGCGTGCAGGTCCTGGAGAGATGGAAGATTGCAGCCAATCACCTTCTCTGCAGAGCGGATGATACGCTGCAGCCTGCTCCTGTCCTTTACAGTAGCAGCAGCGTACCAGATGGTGATGGAGGAGGTGAGGATGGACTCAATCATGGCCATGTAAAACTGCACCATCATTGTCTTTGGCAGGTTGAACTTCTTCAGTACATCCTCTGCTGTGCTTTTTTGATGAGGGAGGTGATGTTCAGCTCCCACTTGAGGTCCTGGGTAATGATGGTCCCCAGGAAGCGGTAAGACTACAGTGTCTGCTGGGGACCATACTGGTACCATTTCAGCATAACCGCTGTCAAACATCTCTGTGAGGAAAGATGTGTACTCTTTCTGAAATTTCTCATCCTTTCCAAACCTGCGTTTCAGGCTCTGGATCAGCTGTTCTGCAATACAACGGTTAATGGACATGCTGGGATTGTTTTGCTTGAAAGGTAAGTCTAGGTAGTGGTGTCCATCTTTCATTTTTGCAGATTGATTCATAATATCCATTCATTTTAAATCTTCTCTGGAGATTTCTTCTGTTTCCATGCTGGCTCTTTCACCCCTTTTACACCAAGCTGGTTCCAGGGCTGGTTCTAAGCTAGAGCCAGACTTAGCACCAGTTCTTTGGTTTTACACAGCCTAAGCACCGGCTCCTGGTTCTCAAAACTGGTGCTACAGGAGAACCGACTCTTTGCTGGGCCAGGTCTAGAACCGCTTTACGTTGGGGGCTACGTACTTACGTCAAGGGCTGGGGGCGGGGCTGGGGGCGGTGTTACTGAACAACCAAAGCATAGTAAACACGGAAGAGCGCCGTTTTTAAACAACGGAATGTTGAAGACGGCGGTTAATTTAACAGACTCTTAAAATCTAACGTTAAAATGGATGTAAAGCAGAAGCAGCAATAGTCAACTTGCTGGATCGCAAACTTTTGCTGTCCAAGAAAGGCTTGAGAAGCCAGCATCAACACTTGGGGTGCGTCCCAATACTCCCCCTCGCCCTAGGCTCTGCGTTGATGTACGCGGCGACGCGCGCCGTACGCCGTAATTTCTTAACAGGCGTAGCTACAACTGATAGATTTCATCTATTAAACCAACATTTATCTTCCTAAATTCTTTTTTTCATCCAGCGTAATTCTCAACAAAGCTGCAGGTTTCTCCCCCGGGAAGACGGCGCAGGTTGAGCCGGCTGTGAGGAGCTGCTGTGCCCCGAGGCTGCCGGTTTTGTGCCGGATTCAGCACCCCTGCCGTGAAAAGCACCCCCTCGTCGTACACACTGTTTAGCGTCCAGTTTTGTGTTAATGATTCATGTTTAAATGCGCTCATGGATTCCACAATAGTCATACTTTCCCACAATCACAGTCACAGATAACAAAAATCGGGTAAATGGTTATTGATGTCATTAATTAATAGCCTGCTTACTGTGTTATCTTCCATAATATTTGTAAATATATATAATATAAACTCCTAAGTATGTGTTTGTGTGAGTGTGTATATATAAATATATTGAACTGTCAGTGTGTTGTTTTTTTTCTTGGTCTACTTATCATTGAATATAAACTCCTAAGTATGTGTTCATGTGAGTGTGTGGAATGAGAATATAATTTTTGTCATTGTGTGTACGACGAGGGGGTGCTTTTCACGGCAGGGGTGCTGAATCCGGCACAACACCGGCTCTCAAGTCAAATTTCTTAACAGGCGTTATTTGGATACACTGAGCCCAGGTTGGGGATCTTAAAGGGTTACTTTACCTGAAAAAATATTAAAACTTAATAAAGTGCCATATTAACAGCGCTACAGCTGAAATTAAAACAGCTTTTGGCTCTCAGCTTCCTGATCAGGGTGGGGATGAAAACGAGGGGGAGTGGTGACGTGATGACAGGGCTCTCTGGCCAGCTGCTGGGCAGCACCAGCTGTGTAAAAGCAAACGGTTCTTACTTAGAACCAACCGCAAACCGGCTCTAGCACCAGCACTAGCACCAGCCCTGGAACCAGCTTGGTGTAAAACGGTAGTCACTGAAGTCCTGATTGTACTGTTTAACCAGTAGCTCCTCCACAGAGGAGGATTAAGGTAGTCATGGGCCCCTAGGCTATTTTTTCTCTGAGGCCCCCCTTATGCATCATGTTCTCCCAGAAAAAAAGTAATTTTGTGCCATGTGTAACAGTGCACATGGCAGTAGCACTCATTTACTATAACAGCCTTTAGCTGTAACAAAAATACTACAGAAAGCATTTTAAAGTAAATCTGCAAGCTTAACAAATGTCAAGCTTTCTCAACCAAGACACATCTGCTGCAGCACACACACACACACACACACACACACACACACACACACACACACACACACACACACACACACACACACACACACACACACACACACACATAGATACCGGAACATTCTTTTAGACATTCAACTAGGTCTTGTCTTTGAAATGTTGATATTGCAGCGATTTAAAGTCATTTTGAGAAAGAAAATGAGTACAAGGAAGTAGCTGTGACCACTTTTTGGCTAGTTGAAATGTACATTTTATGGGTTGTGTTAGTCATTTATAGGTATTTAAAAAAAATAAAGGGAACTAGGCGAGGTTGTAATCTGTCAGATATGATGCTTCAGGATAAAGACCAGTCATTTTGAGTCAGAATACATTTTTGAGTTAAAAGTAAGGAGCTGCAATCATTTTTTGGCAGGTAAAAAGACCCATTTTGTCTTTAAAAGAGTTAAAAGTTGTCCTGTGAGCTCTAGTATTTACTGTATATATGAAGCTCAAGAATGAGATCAAGTCATATTTAGGCAGAAACAACTTTTCATTAACTGCATTTGGTCTTCAATCAATTTTTGGCAGGTGAAAATGCCTATTGTGTGTTGTAATGGTCCTTTAAAAGAGTTAAAAGTTGTCCTGTGAGCTCTAGTATTTATATATGAAGCTCATGAGAAGCTCAGATAAAGAAAAATGCAGTCATATTGCAAAAGTGATCATTTCTTTATTGAAAACACACCCATAAATCACATTCATTATAGTTTCCAAAGACAGGGCTAAACAAAGGCATCAGACATACCAAGCACATGTAGAGACATGTCTATCACGTCATTGTCACGCCTGATTTCGCTACAAACTACACTTTCTTTTGGGCACAGATGTGATAATTACGTAACAACAAACGTTACACTTTCTAAGACACATACCTTTGCTATAATTGCGGACGTACAGGTGTGTGTATCTGCATATTATGACCGTTTAATCCGCTCAATGGGCTGTTGTCGCTCAACGGGCGGCTGTGCGCGCTCCCGCGGCCGCAATCAGATTCTGGCAGAATCACTTTTTAGCACGAGACCTGTTGGCACGACAACGGCAGTCAAGAATCTACTTGACTTTCGACTACTTTTCTCTCGAGACACGGAAAGGACAACACCACAATTCCAGCCTCTCTGAACACTTGCTGTTCACGTGTGCTTTTCTGCTCCATCACACAAGGAGACCTACAAATGTAAGTATTTTGGAGAATGTATTCATTGATTGGTATTTGTTCAAACATGAGTTTATTTTTACGAGACTTTCATTAAAATGTTTTAAACTTTGTTAAAGTTTACTTACTTTGACACTAAACTGCACAATAATTCAACATGTTTTTAACTCAGTCATGTGACAGAAACACAATTTAGAGGCAAGAAAACGTGTTTCTGAACTGCATGATTTCCTCCATATCAACAGTTTATTGTGTTTATTCCAGTTTTATCCAGTAGGGTTTATGTGTCTGCTCTCTTTAACTTCACATTCTCATCTTCTGCTCCACTTTCCTCCAGAATTACCTTCAACATAAACTCACTACAACTGTTCACATCTACAGTTAAACTCCTCAGTTGAAATACTAGTAAAGTCTTGTAAAACAGGTTTTCTTTGTTTTTATCTTAATGATTTGAAGGTTTGAATGAAATCATCACATCTTTGTGCCAGTGCGCCGGGGTTCTCTCGTTATTATTGAACTATTGAACTAAGTTTAGCAAATGAAGCCAACATGACGACCAAAACCGGGATTCTAAAGTAAGATTTATAATTTACTGACCTAGTTGGGGCCGTAATAATCAGTGTATCATTCGCTCTTTCTATTTATCAATTGATAAAGAATTAAAGAGTGCCTTTTTATTTTGTTCATCGTATATTTTAATCTAACACAAAAAAGTAAAAAATTCCTGGTTTATCATATTAAAATTGTATTAATGTCTTTTGTGCAGTTTAGAGTCTCGTTTTGATGACAGTTGGCTTGTAGCTTGTTGTTTGTCTCAGTGGTTGGACAGAAAAACTTGCATGTCCCTCCTCCTCCGTCTCAGTACTTGTTCCATCACATTAGAGAGATGCAGCATCCCAAAGGTGTTATGCATGCTGCAACAAAGTGTGCGGGGGCGTTTTGTTTTTACTGAAAATAGACAGCAAACCTGAACTGACTGGATTTACAGAGGCTATTTCATTAGACGTTTGTTATGGGTGGTATTAGAGTACCACCTATTGGATGTTTAGTGTAACTGCACTTTCCGTTAGGCCTGGCAACCTCCCAACATGCTTTGCACTGGTGCTACTTTCATTGTACAGTGATCTGAGTCGACGCAGTAAACTGGCATATATTAACAAGCTACAAGTGTGCGGTTTCATCTTTAAACAATGTTATTCTGTAAATCATCTGTTTCCGTTTGGGTTCAATGTCTGATTCAAAGTGAGAGAAATGCTGAAGTCCTGAACAAGTTCTGTGTGGGTGACTCTCCAGCTCTGTGTCCCTCACAGGGAGAAGATGATCTGCAGGATCCTGCTGCTCATCATCCTGACATCACATGTCTGTGGTCAGTTTAAACCTTCACTTTATTAACTTAAACACACTTTAACATCACTAACCAACCCAGTCTCACAGGAAAACGTGGTACAGGCTACGTTGGTCCACAATGCAAAACGTGGCAATGTTTACGATTTGCCCTCCTAAAACGTGAGATGAGAACGCATTCCGTGGCCCATTCATTTTAATGGTTTCTTAGGTTTCGTTTCTGTCACGTGACTTTCAAGCTTTCGGCTGTGGAGGAAAAATAAAATTGCTGCCATTTCTTTGATTCTCGGTCTAAATTGCAATATTTTAAGATAGTTTCGCCATGAAAAGCAGATTTTATCATATTCATAGCAAGAAATATTGAAATTTCACAATATTTGTGTGTCTGCTTACCTCACGTCGAGCAACTTTTTTTTTTTTTTTTTTTTTTTAAACTTACTCCTCTTCCGTGGGTCTCTCGCGGTAAAAACTTCTTCTTATAATTACCCGCGGCCCATTCTGACACCATGTGTTGTCTGTCTTAATATATATGTATATAGCACACGAGGCGTGTAGCTGGTCTCATCAAGACGTTTATCTGGCTGCCATGGCAACAACAACTGACGCTTTGAGCTGGCGTGCTGCTGTAGCTACTGCGCATGTGCTAAGCACCTAGGGCATGCTGGGTAATGGAGTTCCTACACAGTAATCCATACAAAACAGGAAACCAAGTGGCTTATATGCTATTTTAATTACTTTTAATATTAGGTAGTTGTGTGAACTGTTAAGATATTATATTTTGTATAACTTTAGATTATATTATTTCAACATAGAACAACATAAAACGGCTTTTAGTGTCCCCAGGGTGAAACATTTCTTCTTTGAATTTCAGCACCCCAGTGTTTTTGTGAGACAACCCGGAAATTATTGCTGGCTCCAAAAAAAAGCATGTTGTTTTTTTATTATACCTTTTATTTGACAAGGCAATCACTAAATTAATTAATTTTATGCTGCGTAAATGCAACCTATAAATAATTATCCATACATATATGTTCCTTAGAATATATTGGACACTGGACAATGTAAACCTTTTTTTTGGTAATTAATTATTTCTGGCTTGACAGCTCGCCAGATCGTTTAGTGTATGTGGTGGTTTTATTTTGGAGGGGTGCAGCGTAAGCAATAATATTAAGACTTATTATTTTATCCGAAAACAATTGCCTTTTTTTTTAGGCGCATAACTTACTCGAAAAGTTGTGAAACTTGGCACGCACGTCCCATGTGGCGAAAAATTACGTATTCTAATAGTGTCAAAAAGGGGCGTGACCTAATGGCTCACCAGCGCCCCCTAGAAAACTTTGTGCCTCAAGCCCCACGATACGGTTTGACGTAGATGCACGAAAATCGGTACACACTTGTATCATGGCGCAACTTAAAAAAAAGTCTCTTGGCGCCATCGCCGAAACCCAACAGGAAGTCGGCCATTTTGAATTAATCGTGTAATTTTGGCGCAATTTATGCCATTTTCACGTGTCGTACTTTAACGAACTCCTCCTAGCAGGATCGTCCGTTCGACATAAAACTCGCTCAGGAGACACAAAAGACGTTAACCATGAAAAGTTATCAAAATCGTGATTTTTCGTGAAATGGCGTGGCCGTGGTGCCGCGTCAAACTTCAACACTAAACAGGAAGTGATACTAGTAGCTGATTGGCCGATATGTGATCCTCATCATCATCATCATCATCATCATCATCACCACCATCACCATCACCATCACCATCATCCTCATCACCACCACTGTCACCTTCATCATCACCTTCATCATCATCATCACCATCACCTTCATCATCATCACCATCATCATCGTCGTCATCGTCGTCATATTCATCATCATCATCATCATCGTCATATTCATCATCACCGTCATCGTCATCATCGTCATATTCATCATCATCATCATCATCATCACCTTCATCATCATCATCAACACCATCATCAACACCATCATCAACACCATCATCATCATCATCATCCTCATCACCTTCATCATCATCATCATCATCATCACCATCACCTTCACCATCATCACCATCATCATCATCATCGTCGTCGTCGTCGTCATCGTCATCGTCATTGTCGTCATATTCATCATCATCATCATCGTCATATTCATCATCATCGTCATCGTCATCGTCATCGTCATCATCATCTTCATCACCTTCATCATCACCATCATCAACATCATCATCATCACCATCATCATCATCCTCATCATCCTCATCACCTTCATCATCATCATCATCATCATCAATTGGTGGAAATTGCACGCGCGATGTCCCGTTCATCGCTGCCTGCAGCTTTAATTTCACTTATGTTTACAACATGTAGAGTAATTAATTGGGCAGCGAAGCCTCTGTGTTTTTATATAGGTTTGTCGAGTTGTTAATAAAGTCGATCACATCGAAAAGTATAGGTCCGATCTGCACCAAACTAACGTATGTCTGTTCAGGGGATGCCCCCAAACAACATATAAAAAATTCAGACTCCTAGCTAAAAGCGTTAGTGAATAGGCCCCATTCCATT